>NC_081405.1:308178013-308290873 GCF_030272615.1 Cryptomeria japonica | reverse complement strand
ATAGCCAAATCCAACAATCTCCACAATATTTCAACAATATCCCCCTTTGGCATTGATGGCAACATATGAATGTGAAAAATAGTCAATGCAAAGAAAGAAGATATCACCAGCAAACTCCCCCTAAAATCAAGATAGATAAAGCAATTTTTCACATGATCTATCTCCCCCTTTAACAACAATGCTAAAGATCATCAAAAAAGAAAATCAAACACAAATCTCTCTCCCTATCGGATACACAACTAGATCAATAGAGGGTAAGTGCACAAATATGGTGGTCAAAAAGGGGGGTATAAGTGGACACTTTTTTCCTGGAATCAGGCGAACCTGAACTTAGAGGCAAAATTTGAAAGTCATCCACTCAAGATATGAAGATAATCAAACAACAAATATTGTAGTACTCTGAATCTAGGTTCCAAACTACTAAAACTTTTTCAAATTGGATAAGATTAAGGGGGTCAAATCCTTCGCGCACAAAAAACTAACCCTGTTTTTTTTTTTAAAAACATAACATAGTGTCTAACGTGTGCATCAAAAAGTCATAGTTAGATTTAGTATTTTGACAAATCCTTTGGCAGAAAGATAGTTAAGAGTGAGAAATAGAAGATGTGTATTTTTTTGTAATTTTTTGTTGAGTATTTTATTTTTTATGATTTTTCCAATCGAGCACATCCTGAAAAATTCAGTACATGTTCGTGCACAAAGCAGAAGTTTGCACTAAACAAATCAAAAATACAATTTTTTTTTTTTTTAAATTGTAAATAATCAAGTGAAATACAATAATATATAAAGTTTTTTAAATTTGGATATGTATATCAAAAGTTATTCAAAAAATGGTGCACCTATGTCTGTGAGAACTATGGAGACACTAGTAAAAGAAATTCAATAATAATATGTTATTGTTGTTCAAATTGAAAAAAATTATATGGTTAGAAAGCTCAGAAGATGGGTGAAAATATGGTGGCAACTTTAGAAATACCCACTTTATGAAGTGTAAACCTGATGATGACAAAGTCGATAAACCAAGTTGATAAAATAAAAACACGTCAAAAATGAGAGAAATGGAGGGAAATCAAACTTCCAATCCGTAGCTTTGTCATCCAGGCCTATTTCCAAGCCTAAAAAGTCAAAAGCACGTATGAGGTACTTATGGTTTGAAAAAGCGCGTACGGGGGTATTTATAGTGGTAAGAAGCACGTGCGCGCGTGGTTTCCCATTAAACAACGTGTACGCGCTATCTTTACTATAAACAGCACGTACGCGCTATTGTATAATATTAGATTCTATGTATAATATGTGTATATTCATATAATATATGTATATATAATATGTGTATAATATGACATTGTATATATAATATGTTTATATACATATAATACATTAAACATATATATACACATGTAAGTGTATCGTCTCTCCCTCAAATGCATACAAGGTCCTCTCTCTCTCTCTCTCTCCTCTCTCTCAGCTCTCTCTCTCTCTCTCTCTCTCTCTCCATACCCCAGTCCCTCTTTCTCTTCTTCTCTCCCGAACATACCCCACTGCAACTTGGTCTGCACTTCTATAGAGTAAGGAATGTATTTCTTATCACAACTCCTCTTTGATTTTTAATCATGTATTCTCTGCCTCCCTCTACCTCTCCCTTCCCCCATGTTCTCTCCCTCTCGTCCCTCTCTCTCCCTCTCCCCTCTCCTATCCCTCTCTCTCCTCTCTCTCTCTCTCATCTCTCTCTCTCTCTCTCTCTCTCATCTCTCTCATCTCTCTCACTCTCATCTCTCTCTCTCCCTCTCCCCCTCTCTCTCTCTCCTCAATCTACTCTCTCTCTCATCTCGTCTCTCTCTCCTCCTTCCTCCCCCCATGTTCTCTCTCCTCCTCTTCCTCTCCTCTCTCACTCTCTCTCCTTTCCCCCCATGTTCTCTCCTCTCTCTTCCTCTCCTCTCTCACCTCTCTCTCTCTCTCTCTCTCTCTCTCTCTCTCTCTCATCTCTCTCCCTCCCTCCCTCCCTCTCTCTCCCTCCCTCTCTCCCTCCTCTACCTCTCCCTTCCCCATGTTCTCTCCCTCTCTCTTCCTCTCCCCTCTCCTCTCCTCTTCTCTCTCTCTCTCCCTCTCTCCCTCCCTCTACCTCTCCCTTCCCCCATGTTCTCTCTCTCTCTCTCTCTCTCTCTCTCTCTCTCTCTCTCTCTCTCTCTCTCTCTCTCTCTCCCTCCCTCCCTCCCTCTACCTCTCCCTTCCCCCATGCTCTCTCTCTCTCTCTCTCTCTCTCTCTCTCTCTCTCTCTCTCTCTCTCTCTCTCTCTCTCTCTCTCTCTCTTACCTTCCCTCCCCCCTCTTCTCTCCCTCTCTCCCCTCTCCCCTCTCCTCTCCCTCCCTCCCTCTCCCACCCCCCTCTCCTCTCCCTCTCTCCCCTCTCCCCTCTCCTCTCCCTCTCTCCTTCTCCCACCTCTCTCTCTCTCTCTCTCTCTCTCTCTCTCTCTCTCTCTCTCTCTACATTCCCTCCTCCTCTTCTCTCCCCTCTCTCCCTCTCCCCTCTCCTCTCCCTCTCTCCCCCTCTCCCTCTCCTCTCCCACCCCCCCCTCTCCTCTCCCTCTCTCCCACCTCTCCCTCTCCTCTCCCTCTCTCCCTCTCCCACCCCCCTCTTCTCTCTCTCTTCTCTCTCTCTCTCTCTCTCCCTCTCTCCTCTCCCTCTCTCCCCCTCTCCCCTCTCCTCTCCCTCTCTCCCTCTCCCACCCCCCCTCTCCTCTCCCTCTCTCCCCCTCTCCCCTCTCCTCTCCCTCTCTCCCTCTCTCTCTCTCTCTCTCTTCTCTCTCTCTCTCTCTCTCTCTCTCTCTCCCTCTCTCTCTCTCCCCTCTCCCTCTCCCTACCTTCCCTCCCCCCTCTTCTCTCCCTCTCTCCCTCCCTCTACCTCTCCCTTTCCCATGTTCTCTCCCTCTCCCCTCTACCTCTCCCTTCTCCCCATGTTCTCTCCCTCTCCTCTCCCTCTCCCCTCTCCCTCTCCCTCTCTCTCCCTCTCCCCTCTCCCTCTCCTCCCTCTTTCTCTCCTCTCTCCATCTCCTCTCCCTCTCTCTCCCTCTCCCCTCTCCTCTCGCTCTCTCCCTCTCTCTCCCTCTCCTCTCCCTCTCCCCTCTCCTCTCCCTCTCTCTCCCTTCCCCCCCTCTTCTCTCCCTCTCTCCCTCTCCCTTCCTCCATACCCCTTCCATAACTTTTTTTAAGGCTTAGTAGCGCGTATGCGATACTTATTACTCATAAGTGGTACTATTCCCATTATTCGATACCCTGGGATAACATTTTAGGCTTAGTAGCACGTACGCGCTACTTATCACTTGAGAATACCATTGGGCTTGCCAACATTTTATGGCCTAGCAGCGCGTATGCAGTTATCAATGTAGCGCGTACGCGGTTTAGAGACATAGTTTTAGTTGCCCAAGGGCCTCAATGGCCTCAAAAGAAGTTTTTGAGGTCGTTGAAGGCCCCACTTGAACTGTGTCTGCACTTCTATCACTATTGTATACATAAAAGTAAGTGAATTTTTTGTTTTTTGCATGATTTCAAATGATTGAATTGTTGTTTTTATAGTTTTTTGTTTTTGCATGGTTTCAAATGATTAAATTGTGATTGTTTAATAGTTTGATTCCAAAAAAATAGTGATAAGATGCATACTTATGGTTATTTATTTTGAACTTTTCTTTACATATATATGTAATATGATTCTATTTAGGTCAACCGATATCAACCATGGGAAAGAACAAGCGAGGAACGATGGAACAACAAGAGGCTAAAAAGGAAAGACAAAGGCAACGTATGAATAAATTGCATGACATAAGAAACAATGGGAGAAGAAATGTATGTCAAACCTCAACATCTCAATTCGATTTACCAAACGAATATAATGCACCTAATGCAATTGAAGAAGAAACATTTGATAATTTACCATTTAAACCTAATGCAATTGAAGAAGAAACATTTGATAATTTTACCATTTGAACCTAATGCAATTGAAGAAGATACCGCAATTGAATAATCAATTAAATGATGAACATATTACACCTTCTCTACTTGATGAATTGAATGTACATAATGCACTGATGTTAACACCTCCTAGAATCATTCGTAGGAAAACCAAAGTATCTAATTGACATTGATGAGAATATATTGAATTCAATGCCCAATAAAATGAATGAATGAACTTGTAGCAGAATGGTTAAAAGAATATGGCAAAACTATTTTAAAAACTTAAATCAAACTGCAAGATGTCAATTAATTGTTCAAATGATTAAAAATTTGAATTTTAGAGAGACAATGAAAATTCTAAGCCTAAGATCATCTGAAAGTAACAGTGAAAGAACTATTGTCAGAAATCTATTTGATGCATATCAATCTATTGGTTCAAAATCACATAGTAAAGATTCTAATGCTACTCAATGTGTCATTACATCAACCATAATGAGCAAGAAAATAAAAAAAGATCGTTTCATAAGAAAAACAAGTAAGTCATTGAACTTTAGTAGAACAACATTAAGTAAGTCATTGAACGTTAGTAGAACAACATTAAGTAAAGCATTAAAGAGGCGAGAACAAATAGATGAACCTAACAATAATTCTCTTTGGGCATTCTCGGGTAGACTACCACGCAAAGACAAGGTTGTTGTAGATGCCACTAAAAACATTAATTGAAAATTTTTGGCATGACAACACAAGAGTATCGCCCAACCAAAGAGATGTTGTTAGAAGGTGAATCGGGTCTAAAAATCATGAGCCACATGCAAAACACTATTTTGATATGACTCAAACTAAATTTTTATGAAAGATTCCCTCAAAAGTTTCCTCAAATAAAAATTTCTCAAAGATTTTTTGAAATGGCAAAACCTTTTTATATTAAGATTAATCATGTACGCACCACGTGTTGTTGTAGGATGCATATTGAATTTTCCATGCATTATGATATTTTTCATCATATTTGTTCTACTTTGCACACTAACGATGTTTTGTAGGAATGTAATATACAAGCACCTCCTAAGTCGGCAAGAGAATTTATTTCAAGTGTGTTATGTAATAGACATGATGGTTGCATTTATTATAAGATGCCTTGTTTGGAAGGTTCTTGTGCTATATGTGGTGGTTTGCAACGTTTACCAAGATGCATACATTTGGAGAGCACACATGAAATTGGTACGAAACTAGTTTCTTTTGGAAAATACAAGACAGTCACATATGGAGTTAAAGATGGAAAAGATTTGAAGAGATGTGAACTAGTGAAAAATGATATATGTGTAGCTCAATTTATGAAAATGTTTCAAGAGAAACTAGTTTATGAGTACATAATGCATACACATAGAGCTCGATGGTTAGATGAGAAATTCAAGTTGTGTAAGGACACATTTCCGCTTGGCACCATTGTCTCTATCGTTGATTTCGCTGAAAATTATACACTACAACCTCAAAATGAAGTGCAATCCATGTATTATCACTCTACACAAGTTTCTATTTTTGTACACATAGCATTCATGCATGCAAATGATAGCATAGAGGAGGATAGAAAGGTTGTAAGAGAGTATCACTTCTACATAAGTGATGATCGTACTCATTCATCAGAGTTTGTACAAGGATGCTTTAAAGTTTTCTATGATAGTTTAAGGGAAAGGAACATACGATACAACCGACACTTAATATGGTCAGATAATTGCACCGCATAATTCAAGAATGCAAGGATGTTTTATTGGCTGACAAGGATGCATGTGACAAGCAGTGTACAACATTTTTGGAATTTCACTGAGGCTGGACATGGTAATGGAGAGCACGATAGTGCAGGAGCATGTGTGAAAAGAGCCCTAGCTAGGGAAGAATTGAAGTACGAAGGTGGTGCTGAGTTGGTAGATGCAGAAACAATTGTGCGATGGTGTAAGTCTACGATGGGTCCAGGTAATATAGGTATGTCATTGGTTCGTAGATATTTTTGGTTGATTACTGAATCTAACATTGAAAACTATCTAGATTGTTGTACAGTTGCAGGATCGAGTGACATGCACTCATTTATGAGTTCAAATTCAAGTTCACTGGTAATTTATACGAGACAGATGGTATGTTTTTGCTCTTCATACATGTATTGTTTGTGGGAAGAATGTGAATCAGAAGAGTGGGTTGACAAATGGTCTTGTAGACTGTTGGTTCCCATTGATTCATATCAAATTCCCAAAGCACTACAATTGAGCCAGATGGAGACATCAGTGGATTTTGACCATGTATCCGACCTAGTGGATTCAGGTGATTTTTTGAGTTAATTTTTTTGCTAGTGTTCTTTTTGGTTCATTTTGTTGTACATCATACTTTATTTTTGGTATTAATTAACACTTTATAAAATGCAGGTCATGTGTATGCAGTTGTTGCAAAAGAGAACAATGAAGAAGGAACAGATTACTATTTGCGTCGTTGTGTTGAGCCTCAAAGAAATTTGACAACCACAACCATTGACGGAGAGGGTATTGAGTACCCAATAGGGTCTGTTACCATGACATGAACATGGCTTCGGAGATACCCTATCAAGAATTCTGATGTTTGGTTGTTCGAGGACTTTGAAACACACAGACATATTCTTTATTTCTCTAACCTTGTTGTTGCAACAAATATTCATTTGATGAAGTATCGTGGTAGACCTCATAACAAGATTTTATGGAAAGTTCGTGAATCTGACCACGAGGCAATACTTGACACAATACGGGTTAGAGCCGATCCTGAAGGCTCACTTGATTGATTCTATGATTCAGAGTAGAATGATTTTGAGAATTTTGTATAAATCATCGACGAATTGTTCTATATTCATTTTTTGTATATATAAATGCCCATGAGCTGATTTTTACATGTTTAGGGGCATAATTTTGTATATTTAAGTGGAAATGAGCTGATTTGTACATATTTACATGCCAAATTTTGTATATTAAAATGGCAATGAGCTGAATCACACATATTGTAATGCCAAATTTTGTATAAAATCCCATGAGATGATTTGTATATTAAAATGGCGATGAGCTGAATCGCATATATTGTAATGCCAAATTTTGTATAAAATCCCATGAGATTATTTGTAACACAATTTTTTGTATAATCAAATAGCGAAGAGCTGATTTGACCATATTTAGAGGCAAATTTTTGAATAATATGTGACGATGTTTTGTGACTATTTTTTGGACTCAGGGCACTTGAGAGATCTCACTGGTAGGGTATGACTCTCAATGTTCTGGTGCTTTGGGATGCACGACAGGGGCATGCCTAGCATAAATCTCCCCACCCGGACGCGCTCACGATGTCAGTTTGTGCACACGAGAAACAAAATCAATTCTAGCTAATCTTGCAAGTTTTCCTTGCAAGCAACTGATGGTTTTTTGAGCAGGCAAAAAAATGCTACTAATTGAAAATGGCTTCAATTCATCAAAAACCAAGATAGGCCATTGTAGAGGAGCCTCATGTGACCCCATGGGATCACACAAATCGACCATATCTATCGTGCTTTGGAAGAAATAGTCCATCAAATTTTGATAATTTTTTGGACTCAGGGCACTTAAGAGATCTCATCGGTAGGGTATGACTCTCGACGTTCTAGTGCTTTGGGATGCACAACAGGGGCATGCCTAGTGTAAACCTACCCACCTAGATGCATTCACGATGTCAGTTTGAGCACACGAGGAACATAGTCAATTCTAGCCAATCTTGCAACTTTTCCTTGCAAGCAACTGGCAGTTTTTTGAGCAAGCAAAAAAATGCTACTAATTGAAAATGGCTTCGATTCGTCGAAAACCGAGATAGGCCATTGTAGAGGAGCCTCACGTGACCCCACGGGATTAAACATATTGACCGTATGTGTCATGGATTGGAAGAAATAGTCCATCAAATTTTGACAATTTTTTGGACTCAGGGCACTTGAGAGATCTCACCGGTAGGGTATGACTCTCGATGTTCTGGTGCTTTGAGATGCACAACAGAGGCATGCCTAGTGTAAACTTGCCCACCCAGATGGGCTCGTGATGTCAGTTTGAGAACACGAGGAACAAAATTTGACCATTGCGAGCATGAGGGTGCTCTCGCACCAAACACATTGTTGTTTAAATTCATATTGTCGATTTTTGTTGTTTATATTCATATTGTTAATTACATATGCAAATATTCATTTAAATTTATAAAAGCACAGCCACCAAATACAATGAATACACAATAATGAACTAAATACAAGGAGTTTTGTAGGGTTAATTCAACATTTTAGAAATTTTATCAAATCATATTCCACGATTGCAATGCTTTATATCATATATTTTTGTTGTTTATATTCATATTGTTGATTACATATGCAAATATTCATTTAAATTTATAAAAGGACAACCACAAAATACAACGAATACAAAATAATGAACTCATTACACATTTATTGGATCGAATATCGATATTTATATATATATAAAAAGACATGTCTGCCAAGTCAATACAAGTATTACAAAAATGTGGCATATGCCATGTCCAAATCGATATACAATAAAAATGTATAATATATCTACATGTATTGGTCATTCTATGACCAAAACTAACACTATATGATCCTAAACTTCTAGTGGATCATCAAAATCAAGCCTCTTCAATGCAGTACGCGGCTTTGTAGATGGCTACAAAACCACAATTCAAAAGCTAAGTTAGAATTCTTTTGTACAAAATAGTTCATAATTAACATCATAACTATGCATTTAACTTTAATTCCTTTGCAATTGAAATGTAGATTACCTCATCGGCTGATCCAGGAGCTAATGTCTTCGCTCTCCTCTCCTTGTCACTCTTAGGAGTTTTCTTGAAGACATACTTAAATGGATCCACGTTATGGCCATACCACGAACGAGTCTATTGTAGATTAAATGTACAATTAATACAATGTACTAACATAAATATATCAAAAACACTTAAAAGCTATAATATAGAGAACAATGACGTACCTGTGCCTCAGATGCTTCTCCAATGGATTGAGGATGGCTCACCATTGATGTAGAAATGGTCGCTATTACCTATACAAAAAATGTACAAAGATTAAATACAATTAATATAATGATAAGTATTGAAGTTTGAAAACAATTAATTTTACATATCAAACAAAAGTGTACCGGATCTTGATATGCTTCTCCAGTGCAAGGAAAAGGGTTCGCCATTGACGAAATAGGTATGGATATTTCCTGTATGAAAAAAATATAAGATTATAATATATCACAAGTTCACATGTACGCGTGCATATAATCATGAAATCAAGAAAATAAAGTAGAGATACATACCTCTACCCTCTCTTGATTCGCGGGTGAATTAGGTGCATTCAACATATCCACAAAGCTCAATGACCGATGTACATGTAAAATAGACAAAAAACACTAATCAATCTACAAACCCCAACTAATACTTGATTTCAACATTTTCAAACAATTGTACAACTAAAAATGTGCTCAATTACCTTCTTCACATGTTTTGGCATCTTCAAGATATTCTTTTTCTTCGGACAAGCCCTAGACGCGGAGGGGGTGCCCTAAAAATAGAAAATTAACATGAGATATTAGTACAGATAATAAATTAAACATAATTTTAAAAATCTAAAATGAAATGACTTGCATATTCCATCAAAACAATACATAAAAAGAGTTGTACACAATATGATACCGTATAGCTTTGTAGGCCGAAATCGATCATCGACAGTGTGATGTCATCAATCTGGGACATTTTGTCCCCTGTCAGCACCTACAAACCAGAAATTGGATGAAGCATTAAAGATAGTTAGTATATCTTGTATTTTTTTGAATTCAAAGTGTACTATTCTATTTTAACATGTTACAAAATTTATACCTCAGGCGTCAAAGTGCAGCTGTGGTAACTGGGGCAGGTGTATGGGATACCACTGCTGCATCCTGAAATGCATATTATTTGTCTCAATTTAAATCAATGTATAAATGAAAATTCATTTATGTAATTACAAAATTAAAGTGACTGATAAATAAAATGTTATGAATTCAAATCAACATACCTGTGTCTGTGGCTCATGGGCAAACACCATGTCCATCAATTCATCTGTCAGCGTGACATCCTCAATCGTGTGAGCCTGACATCTACAACCGCAAATCATGCATAGATGTTATGAGTATCCATCTACACTGGATGCATCATCTATCCCCGAGAAACTGACACACATATGCTCAATGGGCTCTCTGTTGCCCTCTAACGGCTCATCATCCAATACAATAGGGTGTGCTAATGATGTCCCATGTTGAATGATGACACCAGTCAATGTTGTGGTTGCCTGAAGAGTCTGTAGCTCCATTGACTCTTTCATCTCTAATGGGACAACCTGATGCACCTTGGGTTTGGGTGCTAGGGGGCGGCGACTCTCCACGGCTAATCGCCTATGGGCTCCAGGTCTATCTTGGGCAGAGCCACCACCTCTACCATGAAACTCTCTCATGTCAAAATAATTTGGGCGCACATTGAGCACAAACTCACAATATATTTTTCTCAAAAAATATAATGGCACCTCATAATTATTACAAGGTGGATCATCAAAGACCATCCACCACCTCTGCTAAAAAATATTCTTCATCTGCACATTGGTACACCAATGTATGGGAAACCTCTTTGAATTAGGAGGTAATGACTGACCAATTTTGGGGTCAACAAAAAGGGCACATATTTGTTGTTTAGAAATATTTTTGTTTTTAACTCCATTGTATGATAGCCCATTGGCATAGAATTGACGACACCTATCCCTAAAGCTTCCCCATTTGGTAATTTCTATGGAAACAGCTATGACACCACTAGCTAATGTTTCTAGGCTAGTGGTGAGGGATTGATGATGGTCAAGCTCAGAAGTTTTCAATTTTACAATCAGTCTATTGATTTTGGATGTATTTTGCACTAATTGATTAATTAATTCTTCCTGTGTTTTGGCTGTGCGGTCAAAAGGAGTAATTGGGGGTTGTTCTTGTGTGTTTTTAGGAGGTGCATTTGGTTGTTCTTGTGGGTTTTCAGGAGGTGCATTTGGTTGTTCTTGTTTTGGATTAGAAGAATCTAGTTTTTGAAATAAAAAATGAAAAAACATAATCAAAATTAATGAAATTAAATTCAAAATGTAAAACAAATTGCATAAACCAGAAAGAAAGAGAAAAATAAACAAAAACTAACCTTGATCCATAGCCTAGAGGACAAATTTAGCACCCCATTCATGGTTTAGGATAGAAAATGGGAAAAAAACAAAGTAAAAAATGTGCTTTTCGGGTAAATGAGGACCCTGTTTTTTTGTTTTTTTTTAATTATCAGGTACCATGTATGCGGTTATACTAGGATTATTAGCACGTACACACTCATTTTCCTATAAGCAGCACGTACGCGCTAATTTTCCTAGGTGTAGCATGTACGTGCTTAGTTTCCTAAACTCAGCACGTACGCACTACCTTTTCTAGGCTCAGGAAGAACAAACCTAAGTGCGTACGCGGGAATTTTAAATTTTAAAACTGCGTACGCATTGCCTGTTTTTCCAAGTTTTTTTTGGGCGGTGTCCACTTTTCTGACCACCATATTTGTGCACACACCCTAGACTACTCCACCAAGGGAGAAACACCAACACATCAATCTGGATAAAAGAATAAGGTTCTGAATTCCATCGGATCAATGCAACTCAATGCATCTAGTTATCATCAAAAGGGGTGGAGACCCCTAACTTGTCTCTCAGATAGAAAAATGCATCTACAGGCAAAGGCTTAGTAAAAATATCAGCAATTTGTTCCTTTGTCTAGATACATATTCCAGCTTCACCTTTTGTTCACCGACTTGCTCTCTCAAGTAATTGTATTTGATTAATATATGCTTAGTCTTTGAATGTTGCACCAGATTCTTGGACATGTTTATAGCATTGGAATTATCATAGTATATAACAATAGGCTCATCATAAACATCTCTTATATCTTTCAACATTTGCTTCATCCAAACTATCTGAGTGTAATTACTATCAGCAACAATGTACTCAGATTCAACAGTAGATAAAGATATTGAATAATGTTTCTTGCTGACTTCTTACCTAAAACTAATGCTCCATCGGTAGTATTCTTTCGGTCACCAACATCACCTGTCCAATCTACGTCAGTATAAACACATAACATGAAATCATAATTATTTAGATACCATAAGCCATAATCTTTAATTCCCTTAAGATATCTAAATATTCTTTTAATAGCAGTAACATGACTCTCTTTCGGATCAACTTGATATCTAGCTACCATACACAGAGCATGCATAATGTCAGGCCTAGTCTGAGTAAGATATAATATTCCACCAACCATAGATCTGTACAAACTTTGATTAGATTTAGGTGATTCATCATTTTTAGACAATTTACAACCAATCACCATAGGAGTTCCAACCGGTTTGGAATCATCTAATCCAAACTTCTTCAGAAATTCCTTCACATACTTAGTTTGAGATATAAAGATACCTTTTCCTATCTATGCAATCTGCAAACCTAAGAAAAATTTAATCTCACCAATCATAGACATCTCAAATTCTTTTTGCATGTCATCGGAAAATTTTATGCTCATATCATCATCATCACCAAAAATAATGTCATCAACAAAGACTTCAACAATCCAAATATTGTTATTTTCAATTTTAAAGTACAGGTTACTATCAACAGCACCTTTGACAAATCCCAATTTTAGCAAGTATTTATCTAATCTATCCTACTAGACTCTAGGGGCTTGTTTCAAACCATAAAGTGCTTTCTTCAACTTACATCCATGTCTCCATCATCTAATAATGAAAATCCATTAGGCTATTCAATGTAGACTTCTTCTTCTAGATCACCATTCAGAAATGGAGATTTTACATCCATTTGATATGCTTTGAAATCTTTATAAGCCGCATAAGAAAGCAACAATCTAACATCTTCAATTCTGGTAACCAGAGCAAAATTTTCTTCATAATCAATCCCTTCTTGCTGTGAATATCCTTTGCGGACCAGTCTAGCTTCATTTCTAATTACTTCACCTTCTTCATTCGATTTGTTCTTAAAAACCCATTTAGTACTGTTGGTGTAAATAATTATTCATCTTGGATATTATTACACTTACTTAAGTTTACTTAGGAAATACATTGCATAGTAGTTTGGGTATGAGACACTTGGGTGTTTGTGCCACATTGGGATAGTGTGTGTAGGAGAATTTCCACCTTTTATGGTGTTGATCTTGTTGTTACACTCCACATTCAGTGGTGATCCACCTCATGTGGACTATTATATTGTTTCTCCTTCCTACCCACACCTATTTCCTACCTACCCTTGTTTCTTATTGAGCCACATGTCATGTTTGTGTGCTCACATATCCCTAGCCTTGCCTATATAAGCAAGCTCATCTACATTGTAGGTAATTTGAACAATTGATCATTTATCTATTGATGAGAATATAGTTTATTCTTATCCTATATTTTGTCTCTCTATTGTACTTTTCATTGAGTTCTTGATCTTGGCAAAATCTCACATGGTATCAGAGCCATTGGAGCTTCATTGATTGGTTTTTGGAGACATCATGGAAGGCTTCTATTTTTGGATCTAAGGGACTGCATTTTTTGGAGGCATCTTAGAGCATTTTTGACCTCACCATTGTGTCTAAGAGGCCATTTCCATAAAAATCGAGTATAAATTCGACCTATTTTGGCGAAAATTGATTTTTGGGTGTGGAGGAAATTTTCTACCCGGAATTTTCGGATTTAAAAAAGAAAAATTCTGAAAATTATTTTCCAATTTGAAAAAAAAAATGAAAAAAAAATTTGGGAATTATTTTTTGGGATCCGTACCTTCTGCCCAGCCAATAGCACACAGTCAGCCCCACATCAGCAGCGCCACGTCAGCAATCCAGTTGGCTGCCAAATCACCCTGCCACATCAGCAGCCCAGTTGGTTGCCACATCACCTACCAAATCACTTGCATAGTCAGTGCCACGTCAGCGCCCAATCAGCCATGAAGTTTGGGCGATGGTCATACAGCCGTCAAATTTAACCCTGCAATCTGCTGACGTCATCATTTTTTCAAAAAATTTGCAAGCCCCTCTCATTGAGCTTTTTGATTTTGCAGTTCAAATTCAAATGGCCATATCTTGCTCATTTTTGCTCCTTTTTTGGTGCAATTTTTTTTGAAATGGGCTATAATTTCATGCAATTTCACGTGGTGGAATTATTTTCTGATTTTGATGGATGGAGTTTTTAGAATTCTTAGTTTTTGGTGACTATACTTGTCCAATCCTTGTTTCTGCAACTTCCAGGTCTCCGTTTGGGCTCATACGAACTCCTTTTCAGGTGTCATTTTTTTTAAAGTGCATTATTTTTTGTCTACTCTCAAAATATGCTATCATTTTGCAGCAATTGTGGGTAAAAATTGTACTTTCATCATATGGTCTTATTTGGCCAATTTGGCATTTGTATTGCATAGATCTATCTTTCTAATATTTTGCTTTGAAGTTCTTAGCCTATTGGGGCAGTTGTAAAATAAAATCAGAATTCCACCTTGCCATTGTTTGCAAGTGGCCTATTGTACACGCACTACATATAAAGTGCCAAAATCATCATTTTTGGGGGGGTTACTTTCATTGAGTGAATTTGGAGGGGTGTCTCTTGTGCTTTTGTGCTCTTGTGTTCCTTCCTTTTTTTTTCTATGGGTTCTTCTAAGTTTCCTCTTTTAACTCCTCATAATTATGCTACTTGGAAAATTGATGCATGGAGTAAACTTATGGAAAAAGGACTCACTCATTACATTGATGGAACTATTGTTGCTCCTGCTGATCCTAAGGTTGATCTAGTTGGTCACTTGGATTGGCTCACTAAAAATGTCATGGCAATTGGTACCTTAAGAAAGTATGTATCAAAGGATCTCATTTTTCATATTGAGAAGTGTACTCTAATCAAGGATGCTTGGCAAAAGTTTCAAGACTTGTATGGTCAAGTTGATGAGATTAGGGGATATCAGATTTATAGTGATCTCGCCATGTTGGATCCCAAGAACTTTGATACTATACAAGATTATGTCACTAAGGAAAATGAGTTGAGGGCACAACTCAAAGACTGTGGCATTGATAAGAAGGATACTTAATTGATATTCAACTTGATAGGCAAGCTTCCATAAGAATATGCAGCATTTGTTTCTAGTTTCCAAACCCATAGGATGACAATGGGTTCAAGCTACACAATGCCTACATTTGTTACTTTCAATGAAATGTTGATTATGGAACAAACTAAGTTGATAAGCATGGGCATTCTTAAGGCTTCTAAGTCTCAAGCATTAGTGGCAAATCAAGGGAACAAAGGAAATCAAGGAAAGGACAACTCAAACAAGAAGAAATGGCAATCAAAGCCTAAGGACAAAGCACCATCTTCTCCACAACAAGGAGATTCATCCTCTTCCAAGAGGGATAACTCACCAAATAGGGAGAGACTTACTTGTACCTATTGTAAAAAGTTTGGTCATGAGGAGCGTCGTTTCCATTCTAAGAAGATTGATGAGCTCACACATATCATCAAAAAGCATAACATTGATTTGCCTAATGTCTACAAGAAGGATGATTCATCAAATTCCACTTCCTCAAATTCAAAAGGAAAAGGGCAAGCATTCATGGCTTCTACAAGTGGGAAGACTCACTCTGTTGGGACAAAAAAAGGAAAAGCTCTATGTGCTACTATCAGTCATGATTCGGAGAGATGGCTTCTAGCTTCAAGGGCTTCTCATCATATGGCATCTTCACAGTCTATGTTCTCTACATTTGAGCCTTGCACCATGCCACGGATTTTGATGGGCAATCATACATACATGGATGTGATTGGGAAAAGATCTATTAACATTGGGGATAACTCCTTCAATGATGTGTTGTGTGTACCCCACTTGACAAACATTCTCCTTTCTATCTATCAAATCACACATGGATCAACTAAGAGAGTTGTGGAGTTCACACCTGAGTCAGTTTTCATTAGAGACTTGGAGACTAGAGCTATCATTATGACTGGGGTGGTTGATCATGCATCTTGGTTATACTCCTTTTCAAATTTTGTTGATGATGATGATTTCACATTTGATGATTCTACACATGATGATCACACTTCTTGTGATGGTTTAGTTTTTTAGGAGAACTTTGGACACTTGAACATGGGGATTCTCACATGTGACCTCATTCTTGAGCCTTGTATTTCATCTCCTCATATTCATATCACATCACCTATTGCACCTGATGATGCAGATAGTGCGATAGTTTTGCCTTCATGTGATTCAGTGTAGCAGGATATTCATTGTCTTCCAGCTTCATATTCATGGGATGATTACTTGACAGACATTGCAGGTTTGTTTGTGGAATCCTACATTGTAGATTTGGGAGACATCATTGATGACATTCATCTTCTCTTTGATGAAGGTGATCCTTCTTCAATTGTTGTGAGGGAACACTCTGACCCTCTTGTTCATTCTCTACATGATCATTCTTTCGAGGTTGACATGATTGTGGATACTTATGTACAGCGGTTGGAGGAGGTCTCTTTATTTTTTGAGGAGACATGTGAGTCTTTGGGACATGTTCTACATCCATCTCCACTAGATCTTGGAGTGCCTTTTTCAGCAGTGTGTCACAGTTTACCACCTTTGGAGGGGGTATCTTTCAGCATCGACATGGGAACACTTGAGCAGTTTTCAGAGATTCCTTTCATCATGAGTTTTCTTCATACATCTTCCCTTCATGATTGGGGAGACTTCATGGATACACCTTTGGTTTTATTTCTTCCTAAGGGGAGGAATGTTGTTTGACGTTCGTGGAGCAATTTCTTCATACATCGAGCTTCTATCATTGGTGTAGATTCCACATTGAGGGGGGGCTTCCTAGCTTCTCTTCTCTCATATGGGGGGGCTTTTTCCTCACATGGGGTTTTGTCCTTCACATACTTCTATGAGAGTTCTTTGTATCTAGTTTTCATCTCTCTTTTGGGGGAGGGTTTTTTCCCACTGGGTTTTTCTCTCTTTCCCCACTTTGTGAGAGATTTCATTGCATTGGTTTGCATGCATTTGCATTTGTACATGGGTACCTAACATGGCCTAGTAGTTAGGACCCATCTTGCATTGCTTGGTTGCATTGTAGACTTAAGTGCATTCCCCTAAGTTGCACTTAAGGGGGGGTGTTGGTGTAAATAATTATTCATCTTGGATATTATTACACTTACTTAAGTTTACTTAGGAAATGCATTTCATAGTAGTTTGGGTATGAGACACTTGGGTGTTTGTGCCACATTGGGATAGTGTGTGTAGGAGAATTTCCACCTTTTATGGTGTTGATCTTGTTGTTACACTCCACATTCAGTGGGTGATCCACCTCATGTGGACTATTATATTGTTTCTCCTACCTACCCACGCCTATTTCCTACCTACCCTTGTTTCTTATTGATCCACATGTCATGTTTGTGTGCTCACATATCCCTAGCCTTGCCTATATAAGAAGGCTCATCTACATTGTAGGTAATTTGAACAATTGATGATTTATCTATTGATGAGAATACAGTTTATTCTTATCCTATATTTTGTCTCTCTATTGTACTTGATCTTGGCAAAATCTCACAATTAACAATAACATTTTTATCCTTAGGTCTAGGCACAAGTTCCCAAGTATTGTTCTTTTCAATTTGATCTAACTCTTCTTTCATGGCCCTAATCTAGTTATCATCTTTACAAGCTTCAACAACATCTTTAGGTTCAACTTTAGAAATAAAACATATCTCTTCTGCAGCTAACCTTCTTCTAGTCATCACATCTTTATTCTTATCACCAATATATTGATTCTCAGAATTATTTAATCTTACATTCCTCAAAGTCTTCTAATTGTTCTGATTTTCACACTCAGGCTCATGAACATCCTCATTGGCAGTAACAACCATCTTTGTCTCTACCAAATCATTATGCTTAGGCTCTTTAGGCTAAACATCATGATCATGCATAGGATAAGCAATTTGAGAATACAAATATTTATATCTACCAATGAAATCAGTTAGATTTTATTAAACTCCTTGCTTACAATGAAACAAATCAATCAAAGCAATCTTAGGATCAATATTCTTTTGAAAAAATTTGAATGAAATAATTAGGCAATTATTGAAAAGAATAATAGAACAAGGAAACAAAGAACAATACCATTGCAAAGCTTTATCTGTAAGGGTTCTAGTAAACATTTTAGCAATAAGTCTTTGGTCATGAGAAAAATCACTACACAAAGTTTGAAATATTTTCATATGAGTCAAGGGGTCACCTTTTCCATGGTACAACTCCAATTGAGGGACTTCCATATGCTTAGGATAGATAACATGGAAAATGCCATCGGATAATGGGCTTTCTACATCAAATGTAGGTACATTGAACTTGGATTGAGTGATGGAAGCCAATTGATGTTAAATGGTTTCTTTGGTAGAAGGATTGGAATTGGACATATTGGATTGTGATGGAGGAGTGATATATTTGTATGTGGGTGGAGGTTGAGGATAAGGAGGTGTAACACTATGATATGTGGGTATGGGAGATGATTGAGATACAAATAGAAGACACGTAAGGAGGGATATAAGAATATTGATTAATAGGATTTCTCAAGCATGACTAACATGTGTAGGATTAATATTTTGTGTGGAAGTAGCCATGATAGAAGAAGTAAATGTAAGCACATTAGGAAAGGATTTAGGCATAGGAATGGAATGATTATCTTGACTAGTAGATTGAAAGTAACCAAGGACTTCAGCACAACTTTTGATTGGCATAATATTAGTGTCAATAATATGAGCAAGACTAGACAACAAATCAATAATAATTTTATCACTTTGTACCATTGTTTTTAAACCTTCAATAACCTCCCATTGGTCAATGGTAACCCTAGTTACCGATTCATCCACATCATGATAATTATGAGGAGAATAGGGATAACGATGTCATTTGTTGGATTAGAAGAAGCACCAACATTCTCATGAAATAAATTATCCAAATTAGGCTCCATATCCTTAGTAATTAAACCTTGAAAAGCATTAATTAAAAATTAAAAATAAAAAATTATGATTAAGAAATACAATTTTTTTTGTTAAAATGATTGATTAACCAATTAAATAAGAAATTTGAATTGTTATTTTGAATGATAAATTCCTCTACATCATAACATAACATGTCATAAATATCAATTATGAAAATAGAATTGAAAAGTTATGCAACCCACAAGTTAATTTTAGAATTATAAATTAAGGTTTTTGTGAATTTAACCTCTAAATGTATATAATTCAATTGAAAATAAAACTTATGAGTACAAGTTTGAATTTTAAAATGCATACAAATTTGATATGAGATCACAAAATAGAAATTAAGGTGCAAGAAGTCGGGTTAACCAAAAAAAATGGTGTGAAATTAGGGTTAGGGTTAAATTAAGGTAATAAAACCACTAAATGACCTAATTAACCAGTACATTTGGAAGGACAAGTGATTTAATAGATCTAGCCTCAAAACACTAATATTCTAATTAGATTCTAGGCTCATTGGATAAGGCCTTTCTCCTTCCAAGATCCAATTGATTTGATTGTTTGATAATTAGGAGGAAATAGGTGATAATTGAAGTATTCTAACAAAAAAGGTAAGATACAAATATCACACAAAGATTTTGACTTGGATCTGGGGAAAATAAGTTGTCTAGAATCTTCTCTAAAAAGTTTAGGCTAATTTTTGAGCCCGGGTTGTATCAATTTGCCATGGTCCTTTGAATTTTTCGTTGTCGAAAGTTGAACTTGTTCATCACTGTAAACTCTGTTGATCCTCTTGAGTACAACTTTGTATCTATTCCTACACATACAAAGAAGTGGAATATTGTTGGGAATATAGGTTTGTCTCAGATCAAACCCCTATTTTGGAACTAACCATGAAATTGAATTGTTAAATGTAATGAAAGACTCCAGTAAAATGCTTTCCTTATGAGGAAAAGGCTGAAAATTATTGAAACTCTAATGATATACCTCAATAAAGTTTTGTTTAACCTTCACAAAGGAATTAGGGTTTCATGTATGTTGTCTTCATAAAATATAGATCATGTATGTCATCTTCAATGTCTAAAACTTGACTTCACTTCTATTCCAATGCTTGATGAAAGACCGATTTCTTGCTGACTTGAAGTTGCTAGAGTGTAGATCTTGATTTCAGTTCATTAGGTTTAAAATAAGATGGGTAGACCTCCTTTTATACTTTCTTGTCAAAAAATAAATAAAAATTGACACAAGACAACATGGGATCTAGGTCCTCACTAAAATGATTGATTGTTATGAGGCCCCAAATTATGCTCTTTTTGAGAAGACCGTGGCATTAGTTGCCATGATCTTGATTTAGGACTAGGATTCCTAGCACCATGGCCTTGGAAATTAGGGCTTCAAGTTTTGGGGGAGTCTGTAAAGAATGTAAAAACCATGTTTCATAGGTTGTGTGAGCATAATTAGCACTTTAGTCAGGCCTCAAAAGCAAAATGCCAAAGTGAGGTCCAAGTGAGGACAAAATTGTAGGTGAGTATAATTTAGGACGCTACACAAATATAGCTTCTTTCCCATCCATAGTTTGAATAAAAAAATTAAACTTAATTTCTTCATTATCATATTCATCCATACAATTAAAAAAAATTAAAAAGTTGTACTCAACATCAAATACCTACAAATGGTAAATAAAGGTAAAAATATCCAATGATGGAAATAATTTCAATGGTACCTCGATCAAGTACTATAATGAAAACATATTTAATGGGCATCATATAAATTTATATACTCCACTTTGGTGCAATATTATCTCATACAATCATATTGATGAATACTAAGAGGGGGGGTGAATTAGTATGCCTAAAAACTTAACCAAACTCTTAAACAATTTTCTAGTAGACCGGTGTAGTAGTTTAAACAACAAACTGGTTAAAACATAAATAGCAATCACCCATAGAAGCACAATCACCATAACATAAGATATTTTGACGTGGAAACCCAAATGGGAAAAACCACGGTGAGTAAAACTCACAAGTCAACTATCTATAGAATAGTAACCAAACCGGTTAAGGCCTTACAATGTTCTTCACCAGAACAGATCCTGTTAGGAATCCAGATCTTTGTTAGGAGATAAGTCCTATTAAAGACTACCCTGTTAAAGGATTTCAAATCCATGACTGTGAGCCACCTTGTTAGAGGATTTACACTAGGCTTGGTTGGGCCTACCCGGTTAAGGGTTTCAGACTTGTCGAAGAGATTAGTAATCAACAAGTAAATGATCTAGAAGATAGCACAGAATGCTTGATTAGATCCTTGATAGTTCTCTGTTAATTCATTACAACATTACTTCAGTCTTCTATCCTTTGCACTCACAAGCTCTGCAGTGAGATACCTATTTCACACAGACCTAATATGCTCTACAATACTCACATATATCAATCCCTCAAAACCATAAACATGATATCCTCATATAGGAATCTGATTTCATATCGGTCCAATAAGATTAGACTACAATTTCCTAGGTATAGTGCATCTACACATATTTTTTAACATGGCACAAAAGCACCGCTAAAGTGTCGGTGGATGATAACTCATCACACTTTACAATTATACCGGTTTGGCACAGTATACCACCCATCGGTTAACCAATAAAGACTGGAAAACTGGAACATAATGTTCCAATCAAAAGATTAACTTCCACTAGGGGTCTTTGTTCTACTTGATGTCTTCATACCACTATGACCGGTAAGCTTTTTCTTCAAAACATTGATAGTCTTCTACAAATAAAGACTATACATACAATGGCATATAATACCGGTGTGAACAACACAACACATATTACCGGTGGAGAATAACTCATCAATAAAATAAGTGTTTGTCCATCAATCACAATCACAACTTTAACATTATCAAAATACCAACAATCTCCCCCTTTGACATTGATGGCACCACTTAGGAAAATTTTGACATCTAAGTGCTTACAAAACAAAAACAGATGCCATAATCAAAATTACTCCCCCTAAGCATATACACTACTCCCTTTGCAAAAATTACAAGTATGTGCATGAAATTTTCAATACTACTCCCCCTTTGCCAACAATGACAAAGTAATGCAAACACTCCCTTTTTCACCAAAATTTACCAAAGTTATATTGCATAACATAAAATAGAGTATATGTTCATGACAATAAAGAGTAAAACTCAAAAAGAGATTTAATTTTTTTTCAGAAAATTCTTCATGTCTCAAGACCATGAATCAAGAAGTGAGGCAGAAATTTCACTCTTGGTCTTCATCTGGAAGGCTAATTCTTCCATTGCATCGATAGTGCTTAGCTCCTATGTTATAGCAATAGCCTCCAAGTTCAGGAAGCACTTCTGAAGAACCTACAATTTTGGTAATAGATGCAACTGGAGCTCTTGCAGATCTTGAGTCTGCTTACAGATCTCTGATTCAATCTTTGCAATTTGACGCTGGTGAGTGTGAACAGTATGTCCATATATTTTGAATGAATCATATGGCAATTTGAAGTTTCCAATATACTTCTTTAACTCCGATTAGAGTTGACTCTTCTGTTTCAAAGCATCTTCACAAAATAGGTGAGGTTGGCAGATTTTTCTCAAAAGTAGGTTGCTTCACCCATAGCTAAACTTATAGCATCCTTCTGCTTAAGTAGTTTTTCTCTGTCTACATCCATTTTCTTTACTAATGAAACTTATAGAGCTTTTTCATGCTTCTTCTCGACAGAAACTTGGGCAGCATCTTCTAAAGATTGCACTTGATCATCTACCACTGTGCAAAGAAGTTTTAACTTGGCTAGCAAGGAATCGGTACTGGGAAGGTTAGTACCGGGAATTAGATTGGAAAGAGTGTTAACAGAAAATTGAATGACATCCTGTTCTTATTTTTCCTCAATTCTTCCAATCTGACCTAAGCTAGTTGAATGCTCCTTAGTAGCTCACTTTCATCAACCAATTAAGTAAGACAGGCAAGAGTCAAATCGATGGGACCGGTGGGATCAACCTGCTTGGCTTGATCTCCAGTTGCCTTAGGAGTCTATCCTCCTTCCTTTGCCTTGATCTCCTCTTGTCTTTTCTTCTCCTCTTCTTCTTTTTTCTGGTCTACCTTGGCAACCTTCTCTTTCTCCTCTTCCACTCTCTTCTTCTCTTCTTCTCTTCTTCCACTCTTCTTCCCTCTTTTTCTCTTCTTCCTTTTTTTTCTCATCTTCCTTCTTCTTCTCCTCTTCTTCCTTCTTCTCCTCTTCTTCCTTCTCTGCTCTCTTTCTCTTGTCTTGCTTACTCTTTTACCAGTTTCTCTTTCTCTGCTTTTTCTTTTTCTAGTTTCTCTTTTTCCTATTTCTCTTTTGCCCCTTTCTCATCTTTTTCTTTCTCAACTCTCTCCTTTGCAACTTTCTCCTTCTTTGGAGTGGTGTCCTCAACATCTAATGCATCAACATCAATGGGTTCATTTTGATCTACTATTCTTTCACCCAGACTGTTGAATATTTCATCCTATTTGGTTGTGGATAGGTCAGGTTATTGCTTAGTCAGTCGATTAGCTTCAAATACTTTTTGCATTTTGACAGCTTCTTTAACCTACAGATGGGTGTCTTTTTCCACTTCAGAGGTTTTGCCATTGAGTAGCTGAAGTCTTCTTTTTCGCATGAAAAAGATGCCTTTGTACTAATTAAGAATCTCAAACAATTTTGAATTAGAGGCATCAGGAATATATTGGAAAAAAATTTCCTTCCCTAATTCTGAATTATATAAAGAATTAGGAACAACAAATTTAATGTCAATCAGAGATCCATCATTATCACACAAATATTTAATGACCTCTAGCTCTACTTCTTCCTTTTCACTATCACTAAGATTATCAAAATAATCTTTTAGATCATCAATTACTTTCCTTTTAACATTCTTCATAATTCTTTGAAAATGTGTCATAGGCTGGTAAGAAGCAACATGTATATTTATTGGTGCAGAGGTTGCTGGTACATTACCAGTGGAATTCATCTTCTTGCTTGATTGCCTTGTCTTCTTCATTTCTACCTTTGGTTCAGTGTCTTCTGAATCTAATGAATTATTCCTAGTTTTTCTCTTCCTTTCGAAAACCTTTGGCAAAATATCCTTCGGTTTCTTTTTGGCTGGTGATCTCTTGGTCACTCTTGGACTAGTAGCATATGTAACTGGTGTCGATGCCAATGGCACTACTTCACTCTTTTTCTACTTCTGTACTTTAATAGATTTGATCCTCTTGGAGTAAGTACCGGTCCTCTTCTTCTTTGGATCCACTAGTGAAGCAAGTAGGGTAGAGGCATACCCTGTGATTATTTCATTTACCACTTCATAGCCCATAGGCTCAACTTCATCTTCTCTGGGCTCGACCGCTTGCATTATGCAATGATCTATTTTGATTGTGAAACATATATCATCTTCATATTTTTTAACTAGATCACCTGATATTCTTATTTTTTGGTTCATCTTTAGTCTAAACTCATCAAAATACTTGTTCAGAGTCTCTAGATACGCAATTCCCACTACTTGCAGACTCTCCTTTATTTGTCTGGAAATTGGAAGGTCACTCGACCATTGAACATCACCAACTCCTGGAAAATATCCTTGAAAATAGAAAAACAAACCGACAAGTAGTTGACCAAACTTAAACCTCTAAGTTTTGTCCACTTTGATGGACTTCAGGTTCTCCATGAGTTGTTTTTGCATGCAGGTACATAAGTCACATTTTTCATTCTCCTTGATCATCCTATAAGCAGCAGGCACCACAGCTGTAGGAACATAATTCATTCTACTAGCATAGAATAATCTATACCTGATTACCATGCACGCATATTTCACCAAGTCATCTTTTATGGTGTTCACTGTCATTTCCCGTTGGTCGCTCATAGAACTGGTGAGCTCTATCACTTTAGTTTTGGCGATCTTGCGAAGAATGGGGACTTCCCCAACATTGCAGAAACCTATCACAACATGAATTGCCTCCGATGTAATATCATGGGTTCACTCAAGGTACATGTTATCACCATGAACCCTACTTAGAATAATCCTAATGTATTCTTCTATAAATTCCTCGAGAAAATATATTGCATTGTGAAGTTTCTTCTTCTCGATTATGTTGTACTCAAGTTTTATCTTCTTATCATCTCCACATAATAGACTTAGTTGGGAGTGAATCACTAGAGACCCTAGGTCTTCTAGTTTGAAATCAATATATCTTGAAACATCCCCTTCAACAATGACTCCGGTGAGAATTTGAGATAGGGCATTGTACTTCACCTTCCTCCTAAGAAACTCAGATGATTCCTCGGGTTCAGTAGAACTAGAAGGGATTTTAGATGTAGAAGCCATATCTAGATAATTCCAAATTATAAGAGTGATTCAATGAAAAATACCTTATTATTCCAAACTAGGGTTCGCTGATTTCAAACTAGGGTACATCGATGTCGAATGCAACACACTTCTCCAAAAGCTTATTTTACCACTCTGACCTCCACTCTGAATGACTACAAAATCTTGTGCAAGATATCTTCCTAAATTCTTTCGAATTCAAGATGAATCGCTCTTGTTTCTCTACTCAAGCTAGAAAAATTCTTCTTTGAAAATAGCTAAGTAAAAATGATGATGAAACTCACTTTTAAATATGCTCCTACCTACCATAATAAATGCATCATTATTAGAGCACAAACCCTAACTTCTCCTTTTACCACTTTGTTTCTTTTGTTAGTCGATAGGTAACCAATACGAATAAAGGCACTTTACTGATATACTTTGGGGGTTCGAGACATTGTTACCAATATGTTCCCCCTAAGCTTTTCGAAGCTCAGTTTATCGGTTCAAGTCTCTCCACACTGGGTGCAGATACTGGTACATCTTGTGGCTTCTCTTTAGATTTCTTTTTCCAAGTTTTATCCATATCCACCTAAACGGTTTCAACATCGATCTTCCCTTTTGGGTTGACCGATATGTCTCCCAATGGATTCTTTTTCAGTTTGCATGCTCTGGTAGTGTGTCCCAATTTGTTGCAATGATAGTATACCATACTAGGTGTTCTCCATGGTTTGGTATTCATATTTCCATTCTTCCTTCTGCATGTTGCAGCAATGTGACCGCTACCACAACAGGTCAAACAGGTTGCTCTCCAACTTTTTGCCACTCCATAACCATTTGACCAGTGGTCATAGGTTCTGTACCGGTTTGGGTTCCAGTTCATAGGAGGTTCTGGGACAACTCCTCTAGATCTTGGTGCATAACTTCCAAAGTTGTTCATAACCAACCTGCACTCAAAAGCTTTATGCCCAAACTTGTTGCATGCATAATAGTGACCATTAAATCTACTAGTTCTAGCCACATTGTTTTGTATGTAAGGAAAATTATTGTAAGCCTTTCTCCTACATACATTGTAGTATGTCCTTCCTTATGATAGTTGAAGCATACAAGTTTAAACCTTGGCTTACCTTTTCTCTTGCTATTGTTCTTAGGTACTGGTTTCTCTTTTGGTGAATTACTCTTGGCTTTAGAGATTTCACCTTCCTTATATGCAAAGAAACCAAGTCGAGTGGTATCCTTTGATGGCTTCACTGATTCTAGCTTGTGTTCAAGTTTAGCAGCACTATGGTTGAACTTTGCAAGTATCTCCTTTGATTCAGCAAGTTCCTTGGAAAGAGCATCATTGGTTTTCATCAAGGTTTGATTTTGAGAGATAGCATCATTGAGGTCTGCTTGTATTTCTTCTTTCTCTTCATTACCCTCTTGCAGATGAGCTATGATGGTACCAATCTCTTGTTTCAACTTAGAGATCTCACGCTCCTTGTCCTTCACTAAATCTTCATATTTTCTTCTATTTTCTAGCTCCCGATACATCCTAATAGTTAGTCCTTCCAACTCCCTCCTTAGGTTAGTTTTGAATTATTTTATCTCTCCACTTCTCCTACGAGGGCCTCCATGTATGCTTCATCGAAAGAGTTGTTTTCATTAAATTCTATCAATTGCTCAACAAGTTCTCTTCTCCTGGCTAAAGAGGCTTTATAGTTGATTTTGATCTCATCATAGGCTCTCTCAGACTCAGTCATTTGGTGAGTGAGTTCCCTCATGCTATATTCCCCCATATCCCCTTCCAAGTGGTTAGACTTATAGAAAGGTTGGAACTGATACCAATTGATGAATACTAAGAGCGGGGGGGGGTGAATTAGTATGCCTAAAAACTTAACCAAACTCTTAAACAATTTTCCAGCAGACCGATGTACTAGTTTAAACAACAAATTGGTTAAAACATAAATAAGACAAATAGAAAATAGAGCATTCACCCACATAAGCACAATCACCATAATGCAATATATTTTTACGTGGAAACCCAAATGGGAAAAACCACGGTGAGTAAAACTCACAAGTCAACTATCTGCAAAATAGCAACCAGACTGGTTAAGGTCTGACCAGTTAAGGCCTTATAATGTTCTTCACCAGAACAAATCCTATTGGGAATCTAGATATCTGTTAGGAGATAAGTCATGTTAAATACTACCCTATTAAAGGATTTCAGATCCATGGTTGTGAACCACCTTGTTAGAGGATTTACAATAGGCTTGGTTGGGCCTACCCAGTTAAGGGTTTCTGACTTGTCGAAGAGATTAGTAATCAATAAGTGAATGATCTAGAACATAGCATAGAATGCTTGATTAGATCCTTGACAGTTCTCCATTAATGCATTACAATATTACTTCAGTCTTCTATCCTTTGCACTCACAAGCTCTGCAGTGAGATACCTATTTCGCACAGAACTAATCTGCTCTACAATACTTACACATGTCAATCCCTCAAAACCCTAGACATGATGTCCTCATATAGGAATCTTATTTCATGTCGGTCCAATAAGATTAGACTACAATTTCCTAGGTACAATGCATCTAGACATATTTGGTAACACAGCACAAAAGCAGTGCTAAAGTGTCGATGGATGATAACTCATCACACTTTACAATTATACTGGTTTGGCATAGTATACAGATTACCAGTTAACAAATAAATACTGGAAAACTAGAACATAATGTTCCAATCAAAATATTAACTGCTACTAGGGGTCTTCGTTCCGCTTGAGGTCTTCATACTGCTTGAGGTCTTTATACCACTACGACCGGTAAGATTCTTCTTCAAAACACTAATAGTCTTCTACAAATAAAGACTATACATACAATGGCATATAATACTGGTGTGAACAACACAACACATATTACCAGTGGAGAATAACTCATACATAAATTAAGTGTGTGTCCATCAATCACAACTTAAACATAATCAAAATACCAACACATATAATCTATCCTTAACAATTGCAATCTAACCATCCATATCATATCATTTCATTGTCACACCCATCATATTTTCTTCCTTATATCACAATATATATCCTCATTCGCATTTCATACCTTGACAAAGAAGTGGACAAAGTCTCTAAAAATAGTTTGGAAATCTATTAATATATTCAAACATAATCCTATACAAGTTATATGTAGCTATATGTAGCATATCGAAAGAACACATTAAAGATAAAAAGAAATATCAAGATCCAAAAGGTCCATGCAAGGTGCATGAGAGAAGGAATCTCAAAGACTAATGTGGAGGAGTGCAGGCAGCCTCCTCCACATATGTAAGATCCTTCCTTCCCTACTCTGATCTATGTATTTATTTTACTTTTTTTCTTTTGTCCTTTTGGTGTTCCTTTTCCCTGCATATGCAAGCCCTCGCACGTTTGGGCCTTTATGTCAGAAGTGTCAAATGGAGTCCCTCCTGCTACGGGCACGACACACATCAAATCCTTTAAATTAGCTCTTAATCGAACCAGATTCTGATCCAGTTTCTTTGCAAAATTTGATGCTCGAGTTTTACCAGTTCTTTTAGGTATCAATGGAGTCGAGGGAAAAGAAGGTAAGAACCCTCCCCCCTCTATCTCTACCCTCTTTGTTTTAACTAATTCTGAAATGGTTGATGCTATTAATGGTGAAAAACATTAACTTAGAGATGTGGATATTATTTTAGCGGCCACAAATATAACTAATTATATGGCCCATAAATTCTTGGATTAATGACTGATAAATGTGTGGATCAAGAAACTAGGGCTTCATTTTTCATTATGTCGAATAATTCAAAAAGGATTATTTGTTATATTTTTTAGAGATGCAAAACCTCAAGAACAAGCTATGAATAAACAATTTTGGTTAATTGCTAAATGCACATTCAGAGCCATTAAATGGTCTCCCGATGCTGTTAATGATGAAATTTTAGCACTCTCTTGTCCCAAGTGGATTATTCATTTGCCCCCCCTATTATGGAAATTCATTTCATAGATTCTTGAGCTTGTGGGTCAGGTTATAAAAATTGACCACACCCTCTCTCTGGTCCTGCACCTTGATGCACATGCTCTTATTACCTTGGACCCAGGCAAGGACATTCCTCACTCTATTGAGATTGTGGTGGATAATGATCCTATTTTTTGCTTGATTGAAGTTCTTGACGACATCAATGATTTATTCCTCTGTTGTTGCAAAGGAAATATCCAAAAAAAATGCCCTATTCTTTCCAAGTGAAGACCTAACCCTAATCCAAAGATGCTTCAGAGGGCATTGCTTCCAAAAATAGAACCTCGAACTCTAAGCTCATCTAGACCCCAATTATTGAGAAACTCAATGTGCTTAAAAATATTGTCTCTAAGGCCATTTCTAATCCTTCCCACCCCCCTCCTACCTTTGATAATAATGTGAATTTTGGGATGTTCAATGCAGACCCCCCCTCATTCATCCATTGAAATTTCTTTGGCCCAGATGAAGAAAACCAAGGATAATGCTCCCCACTATCTTGGGGAGAATTATAACAAAAAATGCTCAACAACTGGTTTTAAATAAACTCAAAAATCCTAAATCTATGATGGTTGATAATATGGTTGATTCTCATGCTAGTAATTCTATTGTTAAATCCATGATTAAAAATGTTAAGACCAGATCCAATTATATTGATAAAATGGAAACAAATGGTAACATCATTAATAATAATGAATTCATTATTTCAAATAATGATGAAACCCAAGTGGTTGATTTGAATGCTAAGAATAAGGAAATTAATTAGATTATTAATATGTAGGATCCTGAGGTTGATCCTCATCCCATTGTTTGTGATAGAGATGTTGTTAGCATAGAAGTTATTAAGGTTGACCCTACTATTAGCAATCAGATGGTACTCTTTTCCCATGATTTACCCTCTGGTAAATATAATGAAATTAGATCCAACCCCTTGTTTGAGGACTCTGATGGAGACAAGAGGTCCTTCTCCATTGTGATGATATGATGAATCAATAAGGATCCAGATGACTACAGAGAGGGGGGGTTGAATCAGTATATAAAAATCAAACTAAACTTTCTCCAAACTCAAAACCCAACTCATAAATCAATCATTGAACTAACGGGTTCAAACATTGAACTACAAACTACAAAGGCATTGCCAAGTATACTAGTTGACTAGCATAACAAAATAATAGTGTAACAAATCTGAAACTCTCAAACCATTTAACCAAAACATAAAACCTCTTTACTAACAATAGTAAAAGCACATTTCATATCACTATCGGTCATCCTAACACATCTAAGTGGATTTACTAGTAAAATAAATTAACCATATCAAAACATAACCACAAAAACCATTCACCACTTGACACAATAATTTTTGACGTGGAAACCCAAATGGGAAAAACCACGGTGGGGATGAATACCCACAAGTATTATGAGCTCTTCTGAAGTTCGCCCTATTAGGAGCCAAGCCTTGTTAGAAGCTTTACAAAAATGTCCTGTTAGGAACAAATCCTATTAGGGACCACTCGGTTAAGGGATCGACTACAATGCCCTATTAAAAGAAATACATTATTAGGAGTAACCTCAATAGAGGATTTGAAATCCAAGCTAATGGATCACCTGGTTAGGGGATTTAGATAGCACTAATCCTATTAAAGCTTACCTGGTTAAGGGATTTAACTATTGTAATTGTTAGAGATCAACAGGGTTTTGCTGATCTGGTAAATAGAACTACTCTTCTTGATCAGATCATTTTTTATGCTCCTATATACCTTCAAAAATTCCATAGATACTCCTTCTAGTTCAGAAATGAATCACATTGACACTTAACCAAAATTGCCAACACTACAAAAAAAAATCATCGACTTTATAGGTAAAACAATAGGTCAATAACACATCACAAGACCTAAGATCTCATAGAGATTACAAACAAATCAATTCAAACATGACCGTTGGATTACATAGAAATCATCTACACATTGTACAAGAAAATTTTGACCGCTCCTTGATCAACGCTCATTGAATCTTGTAACTCATCATGCGGTTTCCACTTCATGCTATGCACTCGCTCATTCCCAAGATAAACAATTATCTCTACGTGCCAAATTACTTTGAAACTTATCACATGCATCATGCATACGTGGCATAATCATCTCCAATCACCATTTGATCATAGAGCAACACAATTGATTCACCAAGCTCCATCAATTAGGGTTCAACATATCAACGGGTAGGGTTACCTGTTTATCTCACTGCTTCTATAGTAATACCAGTTTCCTTCACTTCTAAACTACCAATTTCATTACATCTCCATTACCAATTAAAATTGACATCAATGACAACAGAATAGTTCATCAATGCAATCTTCATGCAAATGCCAACAATCTCCCCCTTTGGCATTGATGGCAATACAAATATCAATACCCTTTGATTGTGATGATTGAGAGTAATGCACATACACAGGTATAAGAATCCTGGTTTACATTTTACCATGTACTCTCCTTCAACTGAGTCTCCATGTCCTTAGCTGGTAACTGGCTATAGTTCTTCTCCCTACCAATCGTACAATTCTTCTCCCCCTTTCACAATAATGCCAAAGTGAAATTAAAACATACAATGTCATACTTCACTCTTTTGCAACTTGTTTCTCCCCCAATGGAGTATCTCCACTCTACACCAATCCTGCTTCAAGATCTTCAATTAGCTCTGGGACTTATGCCTTCCACATCTGCTTAATTGACCTCATGTAGGGGCACAACCCCTAGCTGACCTATAAGATACTCAAAAGTAGTCTTAGATAGAGCTTTAGTAAAGATATCCATTAGTTGTCTCTTAGTAGATACATGCTCTAGTAACACATCTTTACTCTGCACTTTCTCTCTCAAGAAATGATATTTGAGCTCAATGTGCTTGGTTCTAGCATGCAACACCGGACTCTTTGAGATATTTATTACACTGGTGTTATCACATAAAATCCTTACCGGTTCTATGATTTTCAACTTGAATACTTCTAGAATGTGTTTCATCTAAATTGCCTAGGTATAATTCATATACGCTACAACATATTCTACTTCAATAGTTGACAATGATATATAGCTTTGCTTCTTACTGCTCCAAGATACAAGTCTTCCTCCAAGAAAGAATGTACCTCCGGTTGTGATCTTCCTATCATCAACATTTCCTGCCTAGTTTGCATCTGTATAGACTTTCAAATCAAAGTTACTTGCATATGGATACCATAATCCATAATCAATAATACCTTTCAAATATCTAAATATCCTTTTAGTCACTACCATGTGTGTCTCTTTTGGGTTCTTCTGAAATCTGGCAACTAATCCAACTACGTGAGAAAATATCTCGTCTGTTGAGAATAATATAATGCATTTTCCCTATCATAGACTTGTAGTCCTTTTCATCAACGGATGCAACATAATCCTCCTTAGACAGTTTACAACCTGTAACCATTGGTGTCCCAACTGGTTTATAGTATCCCATTTCAAATGTCTTCAATACATCTTTCACATATTTGGAATATGTGATAAAAATACCATTCTTCATCTGTTTGAGGACTCTGATGGGTCGAAAGGCCCTTGTCCAGTGTGATGATATGATGAATCAATAAGGATCTGAACAATTACTAAGAGGGGGGGGTGAATCAGTATATAAAAAACAAACTAAACTTTCTCCAAACTCATAACCCAACTCATAAATCAGTCACTGAACTAACTGGTTCAAACACTGAACTACAAACTACAACTGCACTGTCAAGTATACTGGTTGACTAGCATAACAAAATAATAGTGTAACAGATCTAAAACTCTCAAACCATTTAACCAAAATATCAAACCTCTTTACTAACAATAGTAAAAGCACATTTCAAATCACTACCGGTCATCTTAACACATCTAAGTGGATTTACCAGTAAAACAAATTAACCATATCAAAACATAACCACAAAAACCATTCACCACTTGACATAATTATTTTTGACGTGGAAACCCAAATGGGAAAAACCATAGTGGGGATGAATACCCACAAGTATTATGAACTCTTTTAAAGTTAGCCCTATTAGGAGCCAAGCCTTGTTAGAAGCTTTACAAAAATGTCTTGTTAGGAACATATCCTATTAGGGACCACCCAGTTAAGGGATTGACTACAATGCCCTATTAAAAGAAATAACCTATTAGGAGTAACCTCAATAGAGGATTTAAAATCTAAGCTAATGGATCACTTGGTTAGATGATTTAGATAGCACTAATCCTATTAAAGATTACATGGTTAAGGGATTTAACTATTGTAATTGTTAGAGAACAATAGGGTTTTGTTGATCTAGTAAATAGCACTACTCTGCTTGATCAGATCATTTTTATGCTCGCCTTCAAACATTCTATAGATACTCCTTCTAGTTTGGCAATCAATCACACTGACACTTAACCAAAATTGCCAACACTACAACAAAAAAACTCATCGACATTATAGGTAAAACAATAGGTCGATAACACATCACAAGACCTAAGATCTCATAGAGATTACAAACAAATCGGTTCAAACATGACCATTAGACTACATAGCAATCATCGGCATATTGTACACGACAATTTTGATCGATCCTTGATCACCGCTCATCAAATCTTGTAACTCATCATGTGATTTCCACTTCATTCTAAGCACTCGCTCATTCCCAAGATAAACAGTTATCTCTGCATGCCAAAACCACTTTAAAACTCATCACGTGCATCATGCATACATGGCATAATCATCTTCGATCACCATTTGATCATAGATCAACACAACCAATTCACCAAGCTCCATCGGTTAGGGTTTGGCATATCAACAAGTAGGGTTACTTGTTGATCTCACTGCTTCTATAGTAATGCCGGTTTCCTTCCCTTCTTAACTACCAGTTGCATTACAACTCCATTACCGATTACAATTTGACATCAATGACAATACAATAGCTCATCAATGCAATCTTCATGCAAATGCCAACAATCTCCCCCTTTGGCATTGACAGTAATACAAATATCAATACCCTTTTATTGTGATGATTGACTGTAATGCACACACACAGGTATAGGAATTCTGGTTTAAATTTTACCATGTACTCTCCTTCAATTGAGTCTCCATGTCTTTAGCTGGTAGTTGGCTATAGTTCTTCTCCCTATCAATTGTACAGTTCTTCTCCCCCTTTCATAACAATGCTAAAGTGAAAGTAAAACATACAGTGTCATACTTCACTGTTCTGCAACTTGTTGCTCCCTCTATGGAGTAGCTCCACTCTACACCAATCCTTCTTCAATATCTTCAATTAGCTCTGAGACTAATATCTTCCACATCTACTTAATTGAGCTCATGTAGGGGCACAACCCCTAGCTGACCTCTAAGATACTCAAAAGTATTCTTAGGCAAAGGTTTATTATAGATATTCGCTAGTTGTTCCTTAGTAGATACATTCTCTAGTAACACATCTTTACTTTGCACTTTCTCTCTCAAGAAATGATATTTCAGCTCAATATGCTTGGTTCTAGCATGCAACGTCAGGTTCTTTGAGATATTTATTGCACTAGTGTTATCACATAAAATCCTTACCGGTTCTATGATTTTCAACTTGAATCCTTCCAGAATGTGTTTCATCTAGATTGCCTAGGTACAATTAATATACGCTACAACATATTCAGCTTCAGCAGTTGACTGCGATATATAGCTTTTCTTCTTACTACTCCAAGATACAAGTCTTCCTCCAAGAAAGAATGCACCTCCAGTTGTGCTCTTCCTATCATCAACATTTCCTGCCCAGTCTGCATCTGTATAGACATTCAAATCAAAGTTACTTGCATATAGATACAATAATCCATAATCAATAGTACCTTTCAAATATCTAAATATCCTTTTAGTCGCTACCATGTGTGTCTCTTTTGGGTTCTTCTGAAATGTGGTAACTAATCCAACTGCATGAGAAATATCTAGTCTGTTGTGAACGACATAATGCATTTTCCCTATCATAGACCTGTAGTCCTTTTCATCATTAATGGATGAACATCATCCTCCTTAGACAATTTACAACCTGTAACCATTGGTGTCCCAATTGGTTTATAGTCTCCCATTCCAAATGTCTTCAATACCTCTTTCCCATATTTGGAATATGTGATAAAAATACCATTATTCATCTGTTGAATTTGCAAATCTATGAAGAATTTTATCTCTCCTACCAGAGACATCTCAAATTCACTTTTCATCTCATTTGCAAAGTCATCACTCATGTCATCATTGCCTCCAAAAATAATATCATCCACAAACACTTTACTAACCAATATCTTATCTCCTTCAGTGTTGAGATATATATTGTTGTCTTCACTAGTTCTCTGAAAACCTATCTTCAACAAGTGTGAATGTAGTCTTCCATACCATGCTCTTGGTGCTTGCTTCAAACCATATAGTGCCTTGTGTAGTTTATGTTAGGCCCAATATGGAAATCTAATGTAATGAGAGGGGAGGGGTGAATCAGTACTCCAAAACTTTTCTTGATTAATAACTTTATTGTTATGCATAAACAGAATAGTACAGTAACATAAAATAAAGTTAAAACAAATAGATAACAATCATACATGATTCACTCCATAACACATATATTTTGGTTATGTAGAAACTCTTAGTTAGAGAGAAAAACTGCGGTGGGGATGGCACCCACAACTTCACTACTGCAATAATAAAGAGTGCTCGGTTAGAGCTACATATTAGCTATTTCTGATAGCTTACCTTGTTAGGAGTAACAAGATCTGTTAGATCTACCTTGCTAAAGGATTTTACAACATTTATTCTAAATGTTGCACCTAGTTAGAGGCTTTACAATTTATAGACTTGATTAGAGTCTTTTACCCTGTTAAAGGTTTCTCTTTCAACTTCACAATATTACAATAAAATCATTACAAATATCTGCAACTCTACATCTAAAATGTTATAGCAGATTCTATGTGCTCAGAATAGATTACCTTGCTTATAGCATACCTTGGTAACCCATATAGTAACTCGATAAACCCTTCTGTTTACTCTGTTCTTCGACTATTTTCTGAAAACCTTCTCTGTGACCTCTGTGTCTCTGTAACAGTCTTCTTTTTTCATACATACACCTTTTAACTCATGTTGTATAAATAGATCTCTTAAGACGGTGATCCAATTCATTGCTTCGATCTTACAAACATGATTCCTCGAATAAATAACTATACAAAATATTTCATTGGTTAGATTGATCTCAAAATCATACATAATCTTCTGGTGCAATTTCCAATGTGATAACGATTAGATGTGCCTCGATCTTGTAACACTTTTTCATATGCATGTCCAGGTTCAATGTATCTGGTAACATGTTTCACTCGGTGTATATTAACTCAGTGTGTCATCTTTACTGCTTGGTAGTCATAAAAAGATACTCGGTAGACAGCTCAGTGTATACTGCATTCTGTGACTACTTTCCTCTGTAACTGACTAGACTGTGCATACTGACTTCTCTGTGTATACCGACTACATGATTCGATAGTGTTAACCGACTAGAGTATATAGTATGAATTTGAATATAAAAACTAATGGCAATTTGATAAGTAGCAACAATCTCCCCTTTTGACATTAGTTGAGATGTTTGACAAAAACTACTTTTAAAGTCATAACTCAAAAATCTATATATTTTGCAAAATGACTATACTTGACAATATATACAATAGTAAATGAAATAGTATATTCAGATATACTCCCCTTATCATTATACTGTACATAACTCTGATTTTGCATGCTCGGTTTTGTGCTTGTGTGCTCTGCTTACTGTCCTTGGATACTCTGCATACTCTGCTCAGTATACTCCCCCTATATACAATACTCTGAATACTATATCAAAATTGTATCACCAAAACTGTATTATGCCCAAATATATAGTATCACTCCCCCTTTTTGACAAACATCAAAAACTTAATTTCCATTTGGGGGTGGTAACTAATCAAAAATGGATTTATACTTTGTCCGAGCGTCGGTGAGTGCGACAGAGAGTGCATCTTTGACACTTTCCATTAAAGAATTTTGTGCTTGAATATCACCCAATAGTGATATTAAGCCATCAAGAGTGCTTCCCTCTTGTGTAGTAGATAGGCATGTGGCTTGGTTAATCTGTTCTTGAACTGATGAAAGATGAGGAAGGAATAATGTCTGGAGTGTCATTATATCCATCCTGATCTTATGTTCTTCATTTCTGAGTTCCAATTGTTGAGCCATGAGCTGTTGAAGCTTGATATAAAAATTTTGAATGGAATTGGGCTCTGGAGTCAACTTATTTGAGAGATCGGTGATCTCAATTGGATCAGTTTTATTCTTGATATCTTTAATGAATATAGAAAATGTACAGAGTTTCTAAAATAAATAAAGAATGTGCTTGAGTTGAGGGGACAACTCAGCAATGAATTTGACAAGTTTGACTTTGCCAATAGCTAGAGCTTTTTGTACCTCTTCTATCATTTTTGCAGTAAGCTTCGTGTCTTTTAGCTTGCTCAAGTACTCAGATGCATCAACTCTGAATGTTTCTATTTGATTAAGGAGTTCATCCAGTTGAATATGGATGGCTACGTCGGTTGACACTGTAGTTGTAGGTAGCATATCTGATAGCAGTGTCTTCACCTTCTGAAGTACTTTATTCTTCTTTTGTATGGCCATCTATTTTTCTTGTTCAGCCTTTGCTTTTCATAGTTCACCAAAATCAATGAGTGCTTGCCCCTTTAATTTTGATATATCCACATTGGGCAACACTATTGGTTTAGATAAATCAACTTTGAAACTATGCTTTTTCACCTTCTTCTCTTTACCTTTGGTTGGTTGGACCAAGACAATAGCTTGAGAGGCTTGCTGACCCTCAGTAGGTTGCTTGGTAGAGACAACACTTTGGTCAGTTCCTGTAGCTGTTGTGGTGTCTTTTGGTGTCTCGGTACTAGGTATCTTAGCTGCTACATTTTCAGTGCTCAAAGGTACTTGAGAGGTTTGTTCTTGAGTAGTATCTTCTCCTGTTGCAAACTTGTGACCTTCGGTGCCTTGTGCTGTATCTTGAGGAGCTTCGGTAGAGATAGGTTGAGTGATCGGTGGATAAGGCTAAACTTGTTCTAATATGGATTCACTAGATACAAGTTTTGCATATGTAGTGCCTTCTATCATTTCCTGCTCCTGTTCCTCTATATCCATGACATCTTCATCAATTTGAATAGTGTCAATCAGGTCTTGTTTGGTAACATCAGGACCATGCTCGGTGACATCAGGATCGTTCTTGATGACATCAGGATCGTGCTCGGTGACATCAACGTTTTCAACTGTAGATTTTTCACCGACATCTTTGACTTTGAAGATTTCTTGCCATTTTTCTTTTGTCTCATTTTCTACATCAATATATAGCCCATTCATCAGTTTTAAGGCTCTTTGTTTGACAAGAAATTTTGAATTGTAGGTTGTCAAATGTTCCTTTATTTCTGCTACAGACATATTAGGAAATAGATGGACTAGAGTTCTTTCTTTGATTTGTTTCTTTGAGTCTATTGCATACTTCCACCTATTATCAATATGCAAGTAAAGTTCATTTGGAAGTGACTTTACTAGTTCCAATGGAGCTAGCCAAAACTTTAGAAGTGTATAGATGACGGCTTCTTCAATTTGTCTCTTCTCATCATTATTTCTTGTTTCATACTTGACATATCTAAAAGAACCAAATCCACCATATTCTTTTAGATTGGCACAAAAGTTTTCAACACTATGTATATTTACCTTCTTGCTCTTGACAATCTGGAATTTGTTTGCATCTTTTGATTCTGTATCACTAGACTCTTTTGCCAAAATGAGTCTCCAAGTAGACTTCTTGTAGGTCTTGGTTACCTTGGGAGCAGTAACACTCTTTTGTTTCTTACTCGGTGATGTAGTTGATGCTCTAGTGTTAGGTCTCTTTGTTGGAGGAGTCAGTAGGGCCTGTGAAGTGTCCTGTTTCTTTCTTTTTAACACTTTACCCTTAGGCAATTTGGTTCTCAATGTTATTTCTGCCTCTTGAGCTTCTGATTCCTCTTCAGTGATGGCAAGAGTGCCTTTGACAAGTGTGGAGGAAGATTCTTCTCCGAATTTCTCCATTAAAACCTTTATCATCTTTGTTGCTTTTCTTGTAGCTTTGGGTACTATAATGCTCATTTTTACTTTTCCCTTCACCTCTTCATAGGTTCCATATCTCAGTTCAGTAGCATGCCTTGGTAATGAAAGATATGCATCAATTTGTTGTTGTGTGATATCAAAGTCAATCTCGTAACCCATAGGTGGCAAAGATTGAGTTCTTGGTTCCATAGCATTCACATAACAGTAATCAGTTTCTACCTCAAAGCATATGCCATCTTTATATTTCTCCACTAGTTGGGGTGGAATCCGGTACCTGTTGTGCATTTTCTCCTAAAATTTGTTGAAATAATCATCCATTATATCATTGAAATTATCACCTAGTTTCTTAATAAAGTCATTAATCTGATGGGTGATTGGTCGATGTAGCTCCCAAACTACTTTACCGACTGATGGAAAGAATTTTTCAAAGTAGAAAAACATGCATACAAGAAGTGAACCAAACTTTAGAGTATTTGCCGAGTTGTTCTTCTTCGGCTTCCTTATTGTGTTCAGATTCTCAAACAGGTTTTTCAGAAGTCAATTTTCATTCCCTTTTTCACAATTTTATATGCTATGTCAACTGTTGCACAGGGTACACTGTTTTCCCTTACTGATTGGAAGAAACAGTAACCAGTTACTCTAATAGAAAACTTAAGTTCTGCATCAGTGACATTGTTCAGTTTTAGTCCTTTGTAATCAGATTCCACTCTGATTAAACTGATCAATTCCTTCTGTGATATCATCTTCTGAGCTCATGCATGATCATAGATAGGATAACCGGTGATCACATGAATGATTTCCTTGGTGATTTTGAATGGTTTCTCTTCTAGCCACATGAAATCATCATGAACTCTGCTTAAAAAAAAATTGACCCATTGGGGCTTGAACACACGAGGATAGGTTAGGGCTTCAGTCAATCCTTTGATTTTGATGTGTTCATACTTGTTGTTTAATACACCATAGCTACATAGTTCATCATAGGTGTCTCTTATCTCAACATGACCGAGTTCTTCAACATGGCATTTGGTGAAGAATCTAACATCTTCGACTAAGACTCGATCCGGGATGAGTGAAAAGGCGGTTTTGTCATCCGGTTCAAAGGCGACTTTAGGAGTCAAAGTGTATTTCAGTGAGGGCTTCTCTACATTTTTGACAACTATGGGATCTTGGATCTTGGGCGCCATTGTAGATTTCAGGTAAAACTTAGCAAACTATCCTTAGGGTTTGGTGGTTTACAAACAGCAGGTGCTTCACACTCAGCAGATAATAACAATTTGATAAGATCAGTAAGCTAGCTTAACAATGTGATGAGATTTAATGTAAATACCTTGAATTCACTTTGAATGAGGTTTGATCGCCTTGGAATCACTCTGCTCTGCTCTTTTGAAAACTTGGTAAGTGTAAATGACCACGAAAATGCTTTTAAGTACACAAAATACCTTATCAGGCTCTATGCGGGTTAGGTCAAAAACATTAAATGCACTCAGTTCCTCTTTAACTGATTTACTCTCCTTTCTCATTTTAACCAAGTAACCAAATTTCCTTCATTTACCGACTTGACAGGCTTCATGTATTCACTGACTTGACAAGTTTCCTGTAAAGTACTTTTGATAGAATTTCAAACTTACTAATGCATCTTAACTATGCAAATTTTGAATTTAGTACATAATAGAATAGGAGTTGTTATGATTTTAACCTTCAGAAAATGCAATCCCTTAATACCTTTGCTGATTAATTTGGAATAGGTGCACCTAACTCAGTAGGTAAGGTGCTTTGTTCATTTGACACAATTTCCTTCTTTTTCCAAATCATCTTTTATTTCTCTTTTATTTCTTCAATGTCTCCTCTAGGTTGATCTCTGCAATCTCCAGCCAAGTGTCCAACTTTCTGACAATGACAACATGCCATACCAGGATTTCTCCATGATCTTCGGTTGTTCATTCCAAACCTTATAAAATAGTTAGCACTAATATGTCCATATCTTCCACAACATTCACACCATATCCTTGTGTTGTAATCCCATGGTACTGTTGCATATTGTTGGTAAGGATTTGTGTGAGTTCGGTAACTTCTAGTGTTTGCTCGGTGTGCAGACCACATGTAGTTCTTTTGCTTAAGCTAGCACTTCTCAATACTATGTCCATATCTATTGCAGTTTCTACAAAACCCTTTGAATTTTGCCTTCTGATAGTTGTTAACAGACTTTGTCCTACATTGATTAGATGTGTGACCATATTTATTGCAATTGTAACAATAACCATTGGACTTAGTGATATTCGGTTGCTTACCTTTTCTGATTTGGCATATGTTGGCACTGTGACCTTGATTTCCACAGTCGTAGCAAATTAGCTTCTTTCTTTTGATGTTATTCCTATTTCCAGCTTGCTTTGATGATTCTCCTCTCTCAGTAGTATGAATTCCTTTCTCAGTAGAGTCTTTTCCTTTGTAACCAAGTCCTACATGTCTGTTGGGTCTTCTTGTATTTAGTTGCTCATCCAACATCTTTGATGCTTCATAACTCTTCTTCAGTGTTTCTTTGGATTTTTTCTTTGTTTCAAGTTCATTGGTCAACCTTGATACTTCAAGTTTCAATGCTTGATTTTCATCATTCTTCAGAATTGCTTCATGATGTGCATAACCTAGTTGATCTGTCATATTTTGTTGAATCTCAGTCAACCTTATCATTTCATCATTCTTATCAGATACTAAGACTTCAAGTTGTTGTTTCTCTCTTTCTAGATCTCTTGCTTTATCCTTAGTTGTCCTTAGTGCATCTAGATTTTTAGTCATTTGTGTGCTGAAATGTTCATGTTCTCTTTTCATTGCTTTTAGTTGATCAACCAGTGCTTTGTTCTTTTCTTTCAATACTCCAATCATTTCTTCAGTCTCTTCAGATATACTATTATCAGATGATGTCTCAATTTGTTCCACTAACTCTTGAGAGTCCTGCAAATCATCAAATAATCTTCTTCTTACTTTCAGAGATTTTTGCATTTGCCTTTGCATGTCTTCAATCACTTGATTAGCATGATCTAGCTCTTCTTGCAGATACACAATCCTCTAAGATTGTTTGTAGCCTTCCATTGATAAGATCTTTCTCTTTAGGTAGTTAAACCCTTTTCCAAGATTCAAGCTCTGATACCAATTGTTAGGCCCAATATGGAAAGTTAATGTATTGAGAGGGGAGGGGTGAATCAGTACTCCAAAACTTTTCTTGATTAATAACTTTATTGTTATGCATAAATAGAATAGTGCAGTAACATAAAATAAAGTTAAAACAAATAGATAGCAATCATACATGATTCACCCCATAACACATATTTTGGTTACACAGAAACTCTTGGTTAGAGAGAAAAACTGTGGTGGGGATGGCACCCACAACTTCACTACTGCAATAATAAAGAGTGCTTAGTTAGAGCTACATATTAGCTATTTCTGATAGCTTACCCTATTAGGAGTAACAAGATCTATTAGATCTACCTTGCTAAAGGATTTTAAAACATTTATTCTGAATGCTGCACCTAGTTAGAGGCTTTACAATTTATAGACTTGATTAGAGTCTTTTACCCTATTAAAGGTTTCTCTTTCAACTTCACAATATTACAATAAAATCATTACAAATATCTGCAACTTTACATCTGAAATGTTATAGCAGATTCTATGTGCTCAAAATAGATTACCTTGCTTATAGCATACCTTGGTAACCCATATAGTAACTCGGTAAACCCTTCTATTTACTCTGTTCTTCAACTGTTCTCTGAAAACCTTCTCAGTGACCTCTGTGTCTTTGTAACAGTCTTCTTTTTTCATACATACACCTTTTAACTCATGTTGTATAAATAGATCTCTTAAGACGGTGATCCAATTCATTGCTTCGATCTTACAAACATGATTCCTCGAATGAATAACTATACAAAATATTTCATTGGTTAGATTGATATCAAAATCATACACAATCTTCTGGTACAATTTCCAATGTGATAACGATTAGATGTGCCTTGATCTTGTAACACGTTTTCATATGCATGTCCAGGTTCAATGTATCTAGTAACATGTTTCACTCGGTGTATATTAACTCGGTGTGTCATCTTTGATGCTCGGTAGTCTTAAAAAGATACTCGGTAGACAGCTTGGTGTATACTGCATTCTGTGACTGCTTTCCTCTGTAACCGACTAGACTGTGCATACCGACTTCTCTATGTATACCAACTGCATGATTCGGTAGTGTTAACCGACTAGAGTATATAGTATGACTTTGAATATAAAAACTAATGGCAATTTGATAAGTAGTAACAGTTTACACACCATATCCTTTGCATCAGTCAAAGCATAACCATCTGGTTGTTCAATGTAGACTTCCTCTTCTCGTATTCCATTTAGAAATGTTGACTTCACATCTATCTAATATACTTTGAATCCTCTATATGCTGCAAATGCAAGTAGAGTCCTAACACCTTCCAATCTAGCAACTGGTGCAAATGTCTCGCCATAGTCTTCGCCTTCTTCTTGTGCATAACCTTTGCATACCAATCTGGCTTTGTTTATGACTACTACTCCATCTTCATTCAGTTTATTCTTGAATACCCATTTAGTACCTAATACATTTTTGTTTACCAGTTTGGGTACTAGGGTCCATGCATTGTTCTTCACAACCTAGTCAAGCTCCTCTTCCATAGCCTTGATCCAGTGATCATCTCCAAAGGTTTCCTTCACAGCTCTAGGCTCAATAGTGGATATCATACAAGAATTCTCTCTAATTCTTCTTCTGGTTAACACACCGCAATCTTTATCTCTAATAATTTGATCAAGATTATGATTGAGTCTTACATACCTTGGAATAACATGATCATTATCTTCAGGTTCATCTTCCTCACTATCTTCATCTACTACAGAATCTACCTATTCCAATTGAACTGGTACTACAGCAACATTCATTTCACCAACTTCTGGTTTCATCAGTTTTGGTTCCAAAATCAGAATGCAAGGTTCATCTTCCTTCTTCTCCTCACTAGTTTCTCCTGTATCTTTAGGACACTCATCCACTCGGATATCAACACTTTCAATTATTTTCTTTGTTCGGTTTTTGTAACATTTGTAGTCTTTTCTCTTGGTGGAGTAACCAAGAAATATGCCTGCATCACTCTTAGCATCAAACTTACCAACATAGTCACCTCTCTTAAAATATTTGTTGCCAAAAACCTTAAAGTAACATTAGGTGATCTACCATACCATTATTCATAAGGATTTTTATCCTTACCTCTTTTAACCAATATTAGGTTCATTGTGTAGACAGTTGTGCTGGCAGCTTCTCTCCGCAAAGTTTTAGCTACACCTCCTTGTATTAGCATAGTTTTAGTAGCTTCAACAACTAACCAGTTGTTCCTCTTTGTAATACCATTCTAGTGTGGTATCCTTAGTGTAGAAATTTGCCTCTTAATTCCATTGTCTTCACAATATCTAGTGAATTCCTCTGAAGTAAATTCACCACCTTGATTAGTTCTCAAGCACTTTATCTTCTTTCCACTTTCTTTTTTAGCTAAGGCCCTGAATGCCTTAAAATTTATAAAGGCTTATGTTTTATCCTTCAAGAATGTGACCCACATCATTCTTGAGAAATCATTAGTGAAGATCATAAAATACCAATCACTTTGAATAATTCTAGTCCTTATTGGTCTACAAAGGTCTGTATGAGCAAAATCTAGCAAATTTTCTGCTGAGAAAGATTTTCTCTTAAAAGTTGAGGATGTCATCTTCCCTAATTGACATTCCTTAAACAGAGCATTCATCTGTTTATCCAACTGAGGCAAACCTCTTACAGACTTGTACTTACTGACTTTGATAATGTTATCAAAGTTTACATGACAAAATCTCCGATGCCAAGGCCACTATCTTCTACTTTAGCAATTAAACAATTGTCAACTTTAGAATTTAGGTAAAAAAAGTTACCTTTTGTCTACTTTTCAGTTGCAATCAGTTCATCTTTGCTTCCATAGATTTTGCACATATTATTCTTGAATTCCAATGGATAACCTCTGTCGTTGAGTTGAGAAACACTCAACAAATTGTTTTCAGTCCTTCAACCCAGTAGACATCATCTGCATTGTTCTTTCCATTAAGAGAAATGGTTCCCTTTCCTTTTACCATGCAAGGTGAGTCATTTCCAAATCTCACAACACCTCCATCAAATTCATTCAAAGAAAATTACTCTGGTCACCGGTCATGTGGTGTTAACAACCACTATCTATAATCCAATCATCAGAAATATCCATGTGAGAAACTAATGCCTTCTGATCAGATGTCTCCTCTTTAATGGAAACAAAGACAATGTCTTCATTTGCATCTCTCTCAGATTCCTCATCTGTGATTCCTCTATCAACTGCAATGAGGCAATCTCTTTTACTTTTTCATTTGTACTTCTTATACTTCTCACGTTTATTCTTTTATCTACATTTGGACAGTTAGATGCAATATGTCCAATCCAGTTACATGGAAAACACTTCAAAGGTTATTTACCTTTGTACTTACCAATACCTCTGGGTAACCGCTTGGCCAACAATGCTTTAAGCTCAATCAAACTGTCTTCATCATCAACTTCTCTGTTGGATCCGGACTCATGACTGTGACTAACATCTCTACTTTTCCTTACAGGTGGATTATTTAATTCAAATGCAGTTAGTTTACCAATGATGGAGTCAAGAGTTACCTTTGTTTTATCAATAGACTTTAGTTCTTGAATGGCTGCAACTTGGATAGCGTGGAATGTTAGAAGGGTTCTCAACACCTTACTAACCACTGTGGTATCCTCCACTTTATCACCAGCACTTTTGATCTCACAAACTATCTCTTTTATCTTATGACCATATTGTTGAATGTTCTCACCTTCAGTCAACTACATGTCATAAAATTTATCTTTCAAACTCTCCTCTTTAGCACTCTTCACATGCTCATTGCCGCTATAGATATCCTCAAGTTTCTTCCACACATCATAAGCAGTCTTCAAACCAAGGACATCAACATACTCTAAATCGGACAAGGAACTGGTAATGGCCTCCAATGCTTGATTATTCTCTTGTTGCTCCTTCTTTTAAACATCAGACAGAATCCCACTAAGCAAGATATATTTGGTAACAACATGTTCCCAATATTGACTTCCTAAGCTTTTGATATATATCTTCATCCTATCACTCCATATTTTGTAGTTTTCCCTATTGACGTTTGGACCTTCTTTATTCATCATGTTCTTCTAGATCTTTACCTCAAGTTGTTAGGCTTAGACACTAGAGGACCTGAAATGCTCTGAAACCAATTAATGATATGATGAACCAATAAGGATCTAGACAACTACTAAGAGGGGGGGTGAATCAGTAGATAGAAAACAAACTAAACTATCACCAAACTCAAAACCCAACTCATAAATCAATCACTCAAAGTTACAAACTACAACTGCACTATCAAGTATACCGGTTGACTAGCATAACAAAATAATAGTGTAACAGATCTAAAACTCTCAAACCATTTAAGCAAAATATCAAACCTCTTTACTAACAATAGTAAAAGAACATTTCAGATCACTATCGGTCATCTTAACACATCTAAGTGGATTTATAGTCTCCCAACTGGTTTACAGTCTCCCACTCCAAATCTCTTCAATAACTCTTTCACATATTTGGAATGTGTGATAAAAATATCATTCTTCATCTATTTCAGGACTTTGATGGGGACGAGAGGTCCTTGTCCACTGTGATGATATGATATCAACATTTCCTGCCCAATCTGCATTTGTATAGACTTTCAAATCAAAGTTACTTGCATATGGATACCATAATCCATAATCAATAGTACCTTTCAAATATATGAATATCCTTTTAGCCGCTACCATGTGTGTCTCTTTTGGGTTCTTCTGAAATCTGGCAACTAATCTAACTGCATGAGAAATATCTGGTCTATTGTGAACAACATAATGCATTTTCCCTATCATAGACCTGTAGTCCTTTTCATCAACAAATGCAACATCCTTCTTAGACAGTTTACAACCTATAACCACTGGTGTCCCAACTGGTTTACAGTCTCCCATTCCAAATGTCTTCAATACCTCTTTCACATATTTGGAATGTGTGATAAAAATACCATTCTTCATCTGTTTGAGGACTTTGACGGGGACGAGAGGTCCTTGTCTGGTGTGATGATATGACAAATCAATAAGAATCTAGACAACTACTGAGAGGGGGGGTGAATCAATATATTAAAAATAAACTAAAATTTCACCAAACTCAAAACCCAACTTATAAATCAATCACTGAACTAATTGGTTCAAACACTGAACTACAAACTGTAACTACACTATCAAGTATACCGGTTGACTAGCATAACAAAATAACATTGTAATAGATTTGAAACTCTCAAACCATTTAACCAAAACATCAAACCTCTTTACTAACAATAGTAAAAGCACATTTCAAATCATTGTTGGTCATCTTAACACATCTAAGTGGATTTACCAGTAAAACAAATTAACAATATCAAAACATAACCACAAAAACCATTCACCAATTGACACAATGATTTTTGATGTAGAAACCCAAATGGGAAAAACCATGGTGGGGATGAATACCTACAAGTATTATGAATGCTTCTGAAGTTTGGCCTATTAGGAGACAAACCTTGTTAGAAGCTTTACAAAAATGTCCTGTTAGGAACAGATCCTGTTAGGGACCACCCGGTTTTGACTACAATGCCCTGTTAAAAGCAATACCTTGTTAGGAGTAACCTCAATAGAGGATTTGAAATCCAAGCTAATGGATCACCTAGTTAGGGGATTTAAATAGCACTAATCCTATTAAATCTTACCCAGTTAAGGGATTTAACTATTGTAATTGGTAGAGAACAACAGGGTTTTGCTGATTTGGTAAATAGTACTACTCTGCTTGATTAGATCATTTTCATGCTCCTATTTGCCTTCAAACATTCTGCAGATACTTCTTCTACTTCAAAAATCAATCACACTTACACTTAACCAAAATTTCCAGCACTACAACAAAATAACTCATCGACCTTATAGGCAAAACAATAGGTCGGTAACACATCACAAGACCTAAGATCTCATAGAGATTTAAAAAAATTAGTTCAAACATGATCATTGGATTACATAGCAATCATCTGCACATTGTACAAGACAACTTTGACTGCTCCTTGATCACCGCTCATTGAATCCTGTAACTCATCACGCGGTTTCCACTTCATGCTATGCACTCTCTCATTCCCAAGAGAAACAATTATCTCTACATGCCAAAACCACTTTGAAACTCATCATGTGCATCATGCATATGTGTCATAATCATCTTCGATCACCATTTCATCATAGATCAACATAATCGATTCACCAAGCTCCATCGGTTAGGTTTCCACATATCAATAGGTTAGGGTTACCGGTTGATGTCACTGCTTCTATAGTAATACCAGTTTCCTTCACTTCTCAACTACCGGTTATATTACAACTCCATTACCAATTATAATTGACATTAATAACAACACGATAGTTCATCAATGCAATCTTCATACAAATGCCAACATGGTTATCTAGCCAACACCGAGGAACTCCTTGACCAACCCTATTTCTCTGATTGTGTAGAAGAGGAAGATGGTAAAATCCCAAGCATGGATGGTGAGGGACCCTTAATTAAGGTTAAAAGGAAAACAGGGAGATCAAAAGGAAAGAAGAAATTCTTACCCCTCCTCAAAAGGAAGGACAACATAAAAGATCTCCCTAAATGCTTCAGCAGCTTCAAGGTTGTCGACGACAACTCTGCTTAAAGGTTTCTAATGAATCTGAGCATTATCTCTTGGAACATTCGGGGGCTAGAATCTTGGGATAGAAAACATATTATTAGAATATTCCCCAATCAACACATGAATCTGAACTGTCAAGGCCACCAACTTCCTCCTTGAGGTTAACCTCATATTCATATGGAAGGAAGCATTGATCTTTACCAACAATCATGACAGAGGTAGATATGGGCATCTTGCCATGATTAATAGAAAATGGTCTCTTAGCATTAGAGATAATGGTTCCTCCCCCTGTAATAGATTTGCTTGGATTGTAATGGAAGTGGACAACTCTAAATTTGGTATTTGTTTTGTGTATGCACCTAATGATTACAGAGATAGAATCAATTTATGGAAATGAATGACTATGCTCCTCAACATACCTTGGATCCTTGGTGGAGACTTTAACACAATTGAGAGCACAAACGACAAGTGTGGTGGGTTGAGAATGGAATAGAAGAGTAGAGAGAAACTTTTCTAGGATATAATGAAGTCAAATCTGCATCTTTTTATCCCCTAGAGGGCAGAAAAAGGAGCAAACAAACATATGGTTTACATGGTGAAATTCCCAACAAGGAAAGAAGACAATCTATTCTAGGTTAGACAAATTTTATTCCAAATCCAATGCTTGCACCTTTAAACAAGATTCCTCAGGTGAAGTGGTTAGGGTTATCCCATACACCCTTTCTGATCACCATTCCATTTTGACACATATCTCTGTCAACTCTACCTTGGCTCCCCAACCCAAGAAGCATAGAAACTTTAAGATTAATATGAAGCTACTGGAAAAATAGGATGTTTTAAATGCATTATATATAGTTAGGTATATCAACAAGTGTAATTGTCAGGAACCCTCTACAATCAGCAAATGGACTAGAAATGTGGGATGTAGGAGATCCCTATGCCAGACTCTTGGCACTAAGATTGCCAAAGATGGTAGGAGGGAGGAGAAGGAACTCACTAATCAACTTCTTTACCAGAAGGATCTCATTAAAAACAATCCCCACAGCACTGACCTCTCCTCTATTGTCTCTCACACTCGAGATAAACTCATAAATATCCAGCATAAGAAGGCATAAGGAGTCAAGATCATATCAAGGCTTGATTGGCTTCATTTTGGTGACAAGGGGTCCAAACTATTTTTCAACTTGCTTAGGCAGAAGGAGTATAAGGAGAGGATTGACAAAATTTGAGAGCATGGTGTAGAGTTAACTGATGTTGAGGATATCAAAAAAGCATTCCACCAGTACTATGAGAGACTGTTTACTTCAGATTGTGATTCTGCACAAAACAAAATTGCTCTTGATCAATGAAGAAATCTCATTCCTAGGAAGATCTCTAATAGTGAGGAAGATATGATCAAGAAGCCTTTCTCTATAGAATAAATCCAAAAGGCCATTAACAGCCTCAACAATGATAAAGCCCTGGGGCCTGATGGACTTCTTGTAGTTTTACAAGGCCAATATTGAGTGGATCTCAGAAGAATTGCTTCAAGTATATCAAGGGGCTATGGTAACTGGATCATTATGTGCTAAGAGCAACAAGGGTGTCATCAAATTGATTCCAAAAAAAGGAGATAAATCTCTCATTAAGAATTGGAGACCTATCGTTTCATAAAAAAATTTAGCCAAGATATTGGCCCTCTGAATAGAATGGATCCTCCCCAAACTTGTTAGTAATACCTAGATTGTCTTCACTAAAGGGAGATACAGCCTTGAAAACTTGATTACCTGCTAGGAAGATATGAATTAGGCCAAAGCCACCAACTAGAAAGTTTTCATGTTCCTCATTGATTTTGAGAAGGATTATGACCATGTGGAGTGGAGTTTTCTCCTTATGATACTTAAGGCCTTTGGCCTTCCTAAAATGATTTTCCAGATGATTGCAATATTACTCCAAGATGCTTCAGCATACATGGAAATCAATGGCTCTCATTCTCACTCCATTTGTCTTAGTAGATCCATTAGGGAGGGTTGTCCCCTTTCTCCTGCCCTCTTTGTTATTGCTGCAGATGTCATTTTTTATCTTCTCAGGGATACTATAGTCTCCCCCAAGGTGAAGGGAATCACCCTTCCCAATAATATGGATTTGGTGAATGTTTAGTTTGTGGCTGACACTTCTTTTTTATCAAAATTGAGGAGGATAACTTTACCTCCCTGATGTGCAAGCTTAGGATCTTTGGTGATGCTTTTGGGGACAAAATCTCTATCCCCAAATCCATATTGTTGGGGTGGGTTGAGTCTCCTCCTCATTGGTTATCCAAATTTGACTTCCAATGGGGTGGGAAATTGACACAAGTCAAATAATTGGGGATCCCCTTTTCTTTTAATCCATGTTTGAAAGATATGTGGTTGTGGGTCAAGACTAATATTGATAGTAAGTTGAACAAATGGAACAACATCTACCTCTCCCTTACTAGAAAGCTTCAGGTGTGCCAAAATATCTTATCTTCATGCACCTTATATTACTCCTATGTGTGGATATTTTCCAACTATCAGATCAATGAAGTGCATAAAAGCATTAGACAATTCGTCTAGTCTGATGGAAGAGGTAATAAAAAAAAGGCATTCAATAAAGTGGGGTCGGTGGTGCTTGGAGAAGAAAATGGGTGGGTTGGGCTTGAAATACTTAAAGCTTCAAGGTATTTCACTGGCTACCAAATGGATATTCCAGGCATTTGAAGGTGACGAGCTATAGAAATTCCTTGTCAAAAACAATATTAGTTTGGTTGTTCCTAAATAGGCTAAGGGTTGGAAGTAACTCCCCTTTGTTGACTTGGTTGCTGGAAAGTTCCATGTCTCCCCAATAGGGTCCTCTATTTTTAAAACAATTTAGAAAGCTTGGGAGTATACTAGACATCTGATTGCTAGCATTGGGGTCATAGATAATAAAAAACTCTATTAGTGGTGAAAAGTCCATTTGGTAGAATTTTTCCCACAAAGATAGACCCTTGGCTCTCATCCAAGGTATTAAAACGTTTAATAATATAATTTGTAATGGTGCTCTAATTTCTTGGGAAGATCTCTGGCAGAAGTTTCTTATCCCTTCCTCCGATTGGAGAATCTATGTTATGCTTAAGACTACTTGTAGCATGGTTGATCTATCCAGGCCATGTGTAGTGAGGGATGATAAAGTCTCCTCCTACTATCCCTCACTATACATGGATGGATGGACCCACCCTACTAAATCCTAATGCCAAGTTGAATTATAACTCTCCACTTTCCAATTGTGATGTTATATTATATCTTAATTTCACTCAGGACTTGCATTATAATGCTAATGATTGGCAAAAAATCTTTATCTTTCTTTGGCAGTCTACTATTCCTCTGAAACTTAAACTCTTTAAATGGTTGTTCCTATTACAAATATTTCCCATTAATCATTCACAGAATGACAACCCTATGTGTCGTATCTGCTGGATCCTTGAGAATATTATGCATATCTTCTTCAATTGTCTCTTTGCTAAAGAAATTTGGAACATGCTTGGAATTAACCTTAATGGTATTTTTTCTCATATTGATGTTGTAAATGGATTCATTAAAGGCATGAAAAAAGATGTCAGCTATTTATGGTTTGTTCTTTCATGTGAAATTCTATGGATTATCTGGAAATTCTATGGATTATCTGGAAATTCTAAATGAGGTAAGATTTTAGAGTAGAGAGAGGGTTCTTATTGAGTCTCTTAGGAGACTCATTTTCCACAATGTTCCCTTGCAGATTTAGTTGGTGATTAAGATCTCAGAAGAAAAGTTTCACAGCTTATTGATAAAGGTTTGGTTTGGATCTACATTTCTAAGTTATCTCACAGGTATGCATGGTGCAGAGTCACCAAGGATTCATCTCCATTTGTTGTTGCACTGAACATCACAGTGTAGGAGATCATGGATAGTGGGAAAGGGATGCCAATTCCACCAAAGGTTGATAATCTAGTAATCATTCAAATAACTAGATCCAACATATGGGTGGAAGGTCCATAGGGCTGGACCTCATGGATGGATACTTGACTCATGCATATTGCGGCCTACGCCCTTTGATACGTCTTAGTAACATCATACAATATATTTTGGTATCATATACCTACAAAGTGTATATTGTAATGTTACATCCTTTGTCATCTTTTTCTATAATATATATCACATAGTTATATCGAGCTAATTGAAATATTGGTCTATGTTCTTGTAATTGTGGCTTAATAAGTTGGACAAATTTATTCTCTTCATGAGATATGTGTAATTATTCTTACCTTATATTTAATGTGTGTGTGTGTGTGTGTGTGTGTGTGTGTGTGTGTGTGTGTGTGTGTGTGTGTGTGTGTAGCATATCATTCTTATGTAGCATATCCTTGGAAAATAACATCTCGTATCCCATTCCCATTTCCATCTCATATCCCATCCCATAATACTATATCTAATCACATCCTTCCATCCAAATGAGCATCTTCACTTTTGGTTCTCGAACAAGTATTAGAGTAAATAATTAGATCATTGGCCAATCCTAAGCTTATCATGCAATAAATATAATCTTGAAATCACACACACACACACAAATATATATATATATGTATATATATCTATATGTATATATATATACATATATATATATATATGTATATATATCTATATGTATATATACATATATATATACATACATATATAAATATATATATACATACATATATACAAACATATATATATATATATATATATATATATATGTATATATGTGTGTATATATATATGTATATATGTATGTGTAAAGCGGAAAAATCACGATCGAACCCTAGTTGCTCTCCCCTCTTCCGACTCCGAGGAGAGAGAAGGGAGGTTCGCTAGGATTCGATGGTTTTTCACTTAGGGGAGAGACTTTACATCCAAAAGAGGGGTTGAAACTCATAAGATCAAATCCCACACAATGTAAGATTGGATGCTAAATGAATTTCAAGGGTTAGGAAAGCAAGGCTACCCTCTTTTGTAAAGAATGTTGTTAAGGAAATTAAGCTAGGAATGCATAGAAAGTCATAAAGATTCGCTTATAAACTGAGTTCGGGTTATAGGATGAAGCTGCGGACCTAGAATTAGCAGTAAAATGTCGATACGGCGCTGTCCTGCAAATTTGAGCAAAATTTGTCGGGACAATGGCGCCCGGCGCCACGGTCCTCCAAAAAATCCGCGAAACGAAGGGGGATCTGTTCGTCTCTGCACAAGGATTCCAGATCTTCAATTTCAGCCGCGTACCTGCAACCTACACACAGAAAAGCGAAGATGATTGGGGGGTTAGGGATTAGGGGTTTGCCTTTAGGTCAAACCCCGGTTTTGGAATTAACCAAGAAATGAGCAAGTGCTGTAAATGTAAATGTATGTAAAACAAGTACTAATACCTTGTTCTAAGGATGTTTGTATCCTTATGTGCGAAGGTTTAGATGTTGTATGTTGTATGTTGTATGTTGTAGCATGTAGTATGTGATCTCCTCTTCAATGGTTGAATCCTTGTCTTGAATGCAACACTTAACCTTGAATGGAGACTTAGAAGGAATGCTTGAATGCTTGAATGCTTGAGTATAGTTTCCACGCCTTTTTCATCATGTATATCTGTCATATCCTTTTTTTGTTTTTTTTTGTGTCCCAATGAGAGAGAAAAAATGTAGTTTATATACTTGTCATTTAGGGCTGATAGACTGATTTTCCCGACCTTAGGCCGACCAGGAAAGTTAATTTCCAATTTGCAAACAAAAAGACCCGAGACCCCTTAGGAGACCGGGCCCAAAATAGGACCCAGGGACCAGGGCGCTGGGCGCTCTGGTCCCACCTCCCGGGACATCAGGGTGCAAGGAGGTTCAGGCCAGGGTACTTGAAAAATGCAGTTTTCAGTGTCGTGAGCAAGTTTCAGGGTCTCCATTCAGGTTGCGTGTTGCGTCGCCATCGTGAAGACCGAAATGCAGTCGAAATTGCAAGTGTCGCAATTTTAGGACGCTACAGTATGTATATATATATATATGTATATATATATACATACATATATACATATATAAATACATATATACATATATAAATACATATATACATATAGATAAATATATATGTGTGTGTGTGTGTGTGTGTGTGTGTGTTTATATATGTATGTATGTCTGTGTGTGTATGTATGTATGTATGTATGATTTCTATCAATGAACACAAAATCTCCTAATTACCAAAAGAACACACTAATAGAATCATAAAATTATCTTACCAAATCTAGCCATGTTAGCACATATCCAAAAAGAATCCAAATATTTCATCCTTATTCATTTTGAAAGCATAACCTAGTTTAAGTCAAATAACCATTCTCATTAGGATATACTATTAAGATATAGTATTTTCACATTAATAAAAATATAATCATCATTAAATAATTTAGTCATTTACTTTTACCTTGATTAGGTGTGTAAAGCAGAAAAATCGAATCCTGGTTGTTCTCCCCTCCCCAACTCCAAGGAGAGAGAAGGGAGAGTCACTAGGGTTGATGGTTTTCACTTAGGGGAGACTTTACATTCAAAAGAGGGGTTGAAACCCACAAGATCCAATCCCACGCAATGCAAGATTGGATTCTAAATGAGTTTCAAGGGTTAAGACATCAAGGATACCCTCTTTTGTAAAGAATGTAGATAGAAAGATTGAACTAGGAATGCATGTAAAGTAGGAAAGATTCGCTTATAAACAGAGATAGGGATATGGGATGAAGCTGCGGACCTGGAATTAGCAGTAAAATGTCGAGACGGTGCTGTTCTGCAAATTTGAACGAAAGTTGACGGGACGATGGCGCCCGGCGTGCACACGGTCCTCCGAAAAATCCGCGAAATGAAGGGGGATCTGTTCGTCTCTGCACAAGGATTCCAGATTTTCAATTACAGCCGCGTACCTGCAACCTACACACAGAAAAGAGAGGACGATTGGGGGGTTAGGGATGAGGGGTTTGCCTTTAGGTCAAACCCCAGTTTTGGAATTAACCAAGAAATGAGAATGTTGTAAATGTAAATGTTTGTAATGTAAACAAGTACTGATACCTTGTTGTAAGAATGTTTGTATTCTTACATGCGAAGGTGTAATGTATGTAGTATGTTGTATGTTGTATGAGATCTCCTCTTCAATGGTTGAATCCTTGTCTTGAATGCAACACTTAGCCTTGAATGGAGACTTAGAATGATCAATTGCTTGAAGAAATGCTTGAATGCTTGAATGTTTGAATATCGTTTCCGCCTTTTTTCATCTACCAAAATGGGAGAGGAAATGTAGTTTATATACTTGTCAATTAGGGCTGATAGACTGATTTTTTCGACCTTAGGCCGACTAGGAAACATTATTTTCCAATTTGCAAACTTAAAGACCCGAAGCCCCATAAGAGACCGGTCCCAAAATAGGGCCAGGGACCAGGGCGCTGGGCGCCATGGTCCTGGGGGACCAAGGTGCTGGGTGCCATAGTCCTAAAGGACCAGGGCACTGGGTGCCATGGTCCCACCTCCAGGGACAGCAGGGTGCAAGGAGGATCAGGCCAGGGTGCTGAAAAATGCAGTTTTTGATGTCATGAACAAGTTTTGGGGTCTCCATCTAGGTTAAGTGTTGCGTCGCCATCATGAAGACCCAAATGCGGTCGAAATTGCAAGTGCCAAAATTTTAGGACGCTACAAGGTGAAAGATATCCCTTTTTATTTTATCATTTTTATATGCTTTATTGCATGTTTGTGTTTGTTTATTTTATTAGTTGAATTTGTTACTTGCTATTAAAGGCACATAATGACTAGTTTTTAATTCTAAAATTTTAGTATATCATGGTAAATTATGCACATTCCTAGGTATATGTTAGTCTCCCATTCACTTCAAAAATCACACCTTGGTACTTATACCCCAATTCCTAATATAAAGTCATAGAACAAATATCATCTTCTCACTATAAATTTAGCTTGTACCTACATCCAAGTTTTATCACATTGATTCAGATTCATAAACTCCATCATCCTCATCACTCATTAATCATCTTTCTTATCCTTATCCTCATCGTATTATTTACTAATATTTTCTTATTTTCATCACATCATAACCTTCATATATTTAACAATTTCCACTTTTCCTATTTCTTCAAACCACATTCATCTTTCATCACTTTGGACCTAATTCTTCTTCTCATAGATCACTCAAGTCCTTTCAATTTATGTATCATCTCAAAAAGGAATCCCTCACTCATTATTTTTATTTCATTTAAATGACTAAGATATCCCACAATCAATTTTATTCCACCAATTGTATAGAATTATTATCTTTGAAATTATTTTGCTTCTACTAGTTGTAATGTTGTCTCAAATAAGAGAAAAATATAGACAAATAAAATCATTCTAACATAATCTCAAATTAACATTGTTACCTTCATTATGATGATATAGTTGTAATAGGTTATTTGATGACTTTGTTTGTGTTTTAATTGATGGAAACCATGTTTGTTTAGTCATCTAGGTCATCTAGACCAACTGGTATAACCTAACCGGTAGTGGAATCAGCTAGACAACAAAAATGCTAAATTGTTGTCAATCGGTAAACATGAATAGAGTGATGATCAAGCGACTGGTATAGATGATTGGAGAAGATTTAGATGTTGCGGATTTATAGGAGTTTCAAAGACAGGAACATGCACCTATGTTCCAAACTGCATTAGCAGATTTAGTGTATTGAGCGAGTTATGATTGATTTGCCTATCACAGCCAGGAAGAACAGAGAACCGATATAGCAGAGTTAGTTTGATCGGTAATCGGTAGACTTATTGTTATATTTTTAAGTTATGAATTATTTTTCCAACAAGAGAAAAGTGTAATGAGCAAGAAAATGTAAAAGGTGACTAGATTCAATGAACCTAGGGAATTGTTCCAAGGTTCTTAACCAACTTAACATAGTTATCTATAAGGAGATGTAAGTTGTATGATTTCATGTATCAAGAGTGAGAATTTGATCGTGTAGTTGAAGGAGAAGTTAGGTTTTGATGTTTATTCAGTGATAGAAGCTGAGTAGAAGTGGATCTAATCAAGCACAGAGGTACTAAGTTTAGATCAGTTGAACTTGTTGTCTTCCTAACAGTTGCATCAAGAAAATCCTCTAACAAGGTGTGGTAGAATCCTAGCAGGTTTGAAGGTGAAATACTTTAACCAGATGACACATTATCTTATGTTTATAAATCTCAGTAACATGGGTAGCTCCTAATAGGGTTGGGTCCTAACAGGCCTTATTGTATAGCTCTTAACAAGGCTAAAACACTCTTAACCGAGTATGCCCTTAACAGGGTGGTTGTATGACCTTAACCGATCAGATCTCTATATTGTAGTTAGAAGATCCTTATGGGTATTAATTCCCACCATTGTTTTTCCCAGTTGGGTTTCCACGTGAAAAATCATTGTGTTATGGTTTGCATGCTTTGTTGGATGTTTTCTTATGTGGTTATATTTCTTGCATTCTTATTGATATTCAAGTTGGTGAAAGTAGTTATCATATTTATTAAGTTTTTGCTTGCATTGATTCACCCCCCACTCTTAGTGCCTTATGAGTTTATCAATTGGTATCAAAGCCTAATTCCCTTAAGGCTTAACCGCTTGGGAAGGATCTCTAAGGCTAACATGGGGGAAGGATTAATGAGTTATAGAGAGCTTTCAAACAGGCTTGCAAAATCTAAAGAAGCCCTTGATGAACTAAAGGTCAAGTACAAAGCTTCATTGGCTAAGAGAAGAGAGTTGGCTAAGAAGTTGTTGGAACTCAGTGAAAACAGTTCATCTGAGGAAGCAATTATTGATGCCTTGTCTAATGAGGTGAAAAAGGTGAATGATGAAATGAAAAATCTAAGGAAAGAGTTGGAAGCCCTTACCATTAGGATGAGCCAAGAGTTGGAAGCTAGGAGGGCAACTGAAGACAAAATAAGAGATAATGAGCATAAGATATTTAAGTTGAACTAGGAGATTGGTACCCTGCATGCACATGTTCATGAGGAAAAAGAGGAAAAAGAGGAAATACAAGTTGATCTAGACAAAGAAGAATGAGGAGCTTACCAAGGAGTTGGATGATGCAAATGAGTTACAAGCTAAATTCAACAAGAGCATTTCTATTCTTGATGAGAAGACTCAGACACAAAGGCAGAAAGGATATACACAACCTTTGAAAAAGGAGAGCCATCCAGTACTAAGGATACCATGCATGAAGCGAAATTTGCACCAAAGACCAAGAAGAACACTAGTAAGAGAACCTACAAACCAATATGTTTTAACAATCATAAGGTAGGTCATAATGCAAATGTTTGTAGAAGTAGGTCTAGTACTTTTGATGAATATAGACCTAATGCATATGAAGGATATAAGCCTAGTTCTTTTGATGGATATTGCTTCAATTGTAACAAGTATGAGCATAGAGCTATTGATTGCAGGTCAAGAGTGAAAAATTAGAGATCTTACATGAATCAGAGGTCTAATGGTGAATGGCAGAGATCTTACAATGACCAAAGGAACCCCACTTGGCACAGACCTTATGTGAACCGATCTAGTCCATATGAAATGGAGAATAGATAGAATGTGACATGTTCAATCTATCACAACTATGGTCATGTGGCTATGAATTGTCGGAGAAGAACTGATAGAGGCAATTATGGAACTTAGAGAGCATCTGGAATGGCATGTTTCCACTGTCACAAACTGTGACACATTGCAAGGTTTTGTAGAGCTAGATTGAACCAGCCAGTTAATTAGTCTATTGACTGAAAAGGAAAGAAGAAGCTGGATGTGGAAGAAACTAGAAGTGAGATGAACAAGATATGGAGGAAGAAAAGTGAGGAGAAACCATTGAAGAACTCCAATTCTTCACCTGGTATGGAGAATCTCTCACCGGAGAACTAAGCTATGTATGAAGCTTAGGGGTAGCATATTGTCAGCGGACACCCTAAATGGTCCGCGGTAAGTCAAGTTTGCATGTTTTGATGCAATATGATGTTACGAAGTGATTTTGAGATGTAACTGGTAAATTGGATGTGATATGTGAACCGGTAGCAAGTTATAGGGTTGAACAATGATTAGGGTATGGTCAACCGGTTTAGCATTAAATGGAGTTGGTAAAAGACAAATAAAAAGGTGTTTTATAGTCTCATTTTTTCCTTATCATTTTCAAGAGCACATTTGGAGAGTGACAAAAACATAAAAGAGAATTTGATTGCTACTTTGGTGAAGTTGATAGTGGATTGTGAAGATTTATGAAAAAGTGAATCGGTGAAAGAGCATCCAAACTGAAAACCCTAGTTGTGAAGAAGTCTAAAGGTATTTCTCTATGAATTTGAATCTGTGTTTGAATTGTCACAATGGCTACACCACATATTGTTGATATTACCAAAATACCTTGACCAGACTTTAAGAGACATACTCATAAGTCCACAAAGACATATCCATTATCCAACGTGCCCTACAAATTTTTTCTTGTTGAGGACATTCGATCATACATATATTGCAACTTGAAGGATTTGGGCACATTTTCCATCTTTGATCAATACTTAACACTAAGTGATTAACAAGGATTGATGAAGGATGAATTTAGAAGGTAATATGATAAGGGTTTTCACCATGTTGTAAACTTTATAGATGAGTTTGAAGAAGAGAACATGAGATATATTCTGAGTAGGATCCACAATCTATTTATGTGGTTGGATAGACCACACAAGATCACAAAAGAGGCCATCCATGCTTCACCAGATTATGGGCCACCAGTGAAGTCCCTATTTTGAGAACAATCCTAAAGGATGAGGTTATCTGACTGACAAAGTCAAAGTGGGATGGTCGTGCCATGACGGTGAATGATATAGAAGATCCAAAAGTGAAGTTTGCATCCATGGTCATCGACTATAGAGTATACAATTTGATCCAGATAAATAGCATTCCTGGAGCTCCTATCCATACAGCATACCAGTGATAAAAGATAATGTTGATTATGACCTAGCAGAGGCCTTGAGAGCCCAACTAGTATTGAATCTTGAATCAATCAAGAAGGACAAGTGACAAAAGTTCAATTTTGGTCAATTGATTATTGGATTATTTTTCTATTTCCAAAATTACTTTCCCAGTATAGGTGATATCCAATGGTCTGTGGATACACCGACAGTCTTGCAAATCAAGAACATCATTAAGATGCTTGGCAATGAGTTCACTAAGACTATTTGGGGATACTTCAAGGAATTCCAGGAGAAAATTCATGTTAGAGAGAGGATACCAGAGCATGTGGTGAAAAGGTATGAAGATTCCATTTGTGTTATCATTGATACTGATACTTGCCAGATGGAGGCTACAGAACCAAGGACTTCATGGGTCATGCCTATGAGGTACGAGGTAGAAGAAGATATATTGATTATTTATGCTAACCGCGTCCTATCTAAACTATTAGATCTAAGTGTACCTAGGTTTGGCACATTCAAAGAGAAATCAATAAAGGTGCATGTTGAATTGGCCAAACCAGTAGTGGCCGAAAAGATCAAGAAATAGGTTGAGGAATTTGTTGTTGCAAAAGGCTTCACAAAGGAGATGATTGATGAATCAAGAACTAGATTTGAAGCAAGGAAGGCAGGAACCTCTAATGTCTCCACCTATAGACAAACTAGGAATGTAAATGTCAAGAAGGAGAGGCCCCCTCCTCCTCCAAAGATACAAAATTAGGATAAAAGAAAAAGAAGATAAGCCCCAAGAACCTAAAGTCTCAAAAGCTACAAGAAAAACAAGCACAAAGAGTTTTGAAGTTTGTAGCAGAGGAAGAGGCAAAGGAAACCAAATCAAAAGGTGGTAAGAAATAATTGAGAGCAAGTGGCAAGAAGTCTAAAGTGGTTGGTTCACCCACTATCAAATCAATTAAGCCACATGTAACTAAACTTATTTCTCTTGAGAACTTGTTGAGGAATATAAGGAAGTATGGTATATTGATTGGTGTAAATAAGCACTATAACAATTTTGGTAAGGAAGACAATAAACAAATTAAGGAATCAGTTGTTAGGTTTATGAATCATTATAGAAAAGAATTGATTGAATTACAAGGACATATACTTGATTCTTTGTATAGAAAATTGAAAGCTATATGACAGACTGCAATTAAGTAGAATAAAGAAATAATAGGGTATGCACTTATGCATTTACAACCGGAGACCTCCAAGGAGGAAATGTAGGAAATCCTTTCAGAATCAAAACCATTAATTCATACCAAAAAGAGGTTAACAAGATTACTTGTTGGTGAGTCCCAATTTTTGCAAGAAGATACTAAGGAAATCTTGAAAAAAAATTAGGACTTGAAAAAGAGGAACCAGAGAAGATAGATTTTTCTGAGGAAGAAGATCTCTCTAAAGCACCGGTAATTGAAGGTGAACTACCGGATATGATTGAAATTGATGAGACACTAGATGTTACTCAAATGGAGAATGAACTAGAAGGTGGAACCACATCAGTTCCTACTATCATAGAAGAACAACCAATGATACCAAAAGTTATTCCAACTGGTAAAGATGAAGAGATGCAAAAAGATACACAAGAGAGTGCACAAGTAGATGTGCAAACCACAGAATCACTAATGAAGGAAGAAGAGAAGCAGAAAGAATAAGCACAAGAGAATAAAGTGACCTACCGGTCACTCACTTCAAATAAAATCATTGATGATGATGAGGATGATGATATAGTGGCCATCCAAAGGCCAATAAATATGGATATGTTGAGTCCAATAGAACTGATGGAGATTGCATCTGCAATGCAATCCAAGGCCAAGATAAAGATAATAAGAGCTCAGAGGAGAGAAGCTCAAACTATACAGACTGCAGCTGACATATTTTCCAGTCTGTTACCGAAGACTGATAGTGATAGTCTCACAACTCCAATTGAAAAACTAGACCACTTGGTCACAACAGTGGGGGAGCAAATAAAAATTCTTGGAGAGGTTGTTATACATAATATAGAGAAAGAATGTGAAAAGAAAAAAAATTAAGACATTAATCAAGGCAATTGAAAAAGATAGAGAAGGTCTTACTGTGAATATAACCCCAATCGAAGAAGCCTTGAAGAATGTAGGTAAAATTCTTTCTATAATCTGCAACTTTTCATTGTTCTTTGATGATCTTGATAAGAAGAAAAAGGAATCTCAGCAAGAGCTAAATAGTTTGAGTGAATCATTTGATCCATTAAATGATTCAACAATAATTTTTGGTAGATCTCTCATAGTGATACAACATAAGCTTAAGGCATATGAGGCAAAACAGATTAAGAGGACTATATCATTGCAGGAGTTGCAGACTCATCTAGTCCACAAATTAGAAATTTTGCAAAAAGGATACAAAGAGACAAAGGAAATTTTGACTACACCTGAAATGAGTACACTTGATGCTATGGAAGAGCTTGCATACCAGGTCCGAACACACATTGAGATTACATCTACTCTTTTGGAGACATGTGAGAATGATTTGAAAGTCTTGAAGATTAATTTTACTAATATTTTTCTCAAAATGTAATTGTAAACTTTTGAACTCTTATACATTTGGTAATACAAATTTTGGTGTGTTGTCTTCCTTTATTTCAAATGTATTTGCTTACCTTTGTCATTGTTGTCAAAGGGGGAGTAGTATAAGTCAGTCAAAATTTTGTTATAGCATGTAATTGCTAAGGGGGAGTTTTTCATTATGTATTTGAGTTGAGTCATGATTGTTGTAATGTGACACTTAGACAAAAAATTTCCTAAGTGTTCCCATCAATGCTAAAGGGGGAGATTGTTGGCTTGATGATGATGATATAGCTGTAATAGTTTATTTGATGACATTATTTGTGTTGCCATTGATGGCAACCATGTTTGTTTAGTTATCTAGGTCATCTAGACCAAATGGTATAACCTAACTGGTAGTGGAATGAGTTAGACAACAAAACTGCTAAGTTGTTGTCAACTGGTAAATAAGAACAAAGCAATGATCAAGCGACTGGTACAGATGATTCGAGAAGATTTAGACATTGTGGTTTTATAAGAGTGTCATGTTGGCATTCTACACCCTTATGAGAATAGTTGATGTTGTCATTAATGGCAACCAACTAGCAAGTCACCCGCAATTGGTTTCTACATTCCCAACATCACAAATTTTATACGCCAGCAGACATCGACATCGACAGACACTTCACTGACATTTAGATTACATTACAAACAAGCATACAGGCACTCCAGCCGACATGGATAAAAATTTTGTTTATATGAATTATTTTGTAATATAATTATCTTTTGTAAGCCGACATGGTATATTGTAAAAGACTCATATATGTATGAGATATTATAAGTCATTTTGGTGTGTAGTAGATGAGATGTATGGTAGATAATAATTATTTAGTGGTAGCAAAGGTTTTTGGATAAGATATCTATTTGATCTTAAACCGGTACTAAACCTGGCATTAGAGATGTTGTTTTGAGCATTACATTGTATTGGATTTGATAATCCACTTTTGTAGTCAATGTGACTCTTTATTGAGCAGTGAGCTCTAGGTTGTTGGCCTCCCTACATGTGCAGGCCCCTTATTGTAAGTAGTATTTATTCATTGGCTAGTGAGTAAATATTGTGGGTCACAAATCCCACTGAGGTTTTTCCCACACTGAGTTTCCTCATTAAATATATTGTATTATGGTGTGTTTCTATGTTGTCTCTATTATTTCTATTTACTACATTAATTCTTATTTACCGGTACACTGTTTTGGGTTGCAAAGTTATAAATAAGTTTAAATATTCTGCTAACCAGATAGACACTGATTCAACCCCCTCTTGGTGTCTTTGGGACTGTCATTGAATCTAACAATTGGTATCAAAGCCTGGTCCTTTATTTACAAAAGCCTAATAGCTTGAGGGAGATTCTGACATCAGTACAGATGGAGAACTTAAGAAAATAGTTGGAAGGAGCTCTTGAATATTTTGATGCAGAAAAATTGAAGAATATCAAACTTGAAGATGATCTAAGGAATGCTAAGTAATTCATTAAAGGAATTCAATAAAACCTGGTTATAGCACAAAATAAGAGAAAGGAACTTCATGAGAAGATGCAGAATGATGATGATGAAAAAGAGACTCTTAGAGACATTGCAAATAATTTGAGATAAGAAAATAGTAATATGAAGAAGGAAATGCAAGATATGACTATGAGGTTATGTAAGGATATTGAAGACGGGAAGAAGAATGAAGAAGACTTGACTAGGAGACTTAATGATGTTGGAAATGAAATTTTCAGACTTGGTCATGAAAATGATATGCTAAAGGTTGATCTGATTCACATGCAACATGATAAAGCTGAGCTTGTGACACAAGTTGGAATTCTGGAAAATGAGTTGGTTACTGCAAATAAACACAGACAAATTCAAGAAAAGTTTAGAAGAACTTGATGACATGCTTACAAGATAGAAACCTGACTGAGATACAAATGGACTTGGATTTGCACATGGAGAAAGTTTCGATACTACAAATAATGAAGATCAGAACAAACCGGTAAGACAACCTAATGCTTATAAATTTATTGGGAAATGTTTTAATTGCATCAAATATGGTCATAGAGAAAATCAGTGTAGATTTAGAAATAATCAGAATATAAACTCACCCACCAGTCAATGTTCCAAATGCAACAAAGTTGGTCATAATTCAAAAAATTGTAGAATGAATATAAAATGCAATGTTTGTGGAAGATTTAGGCATTTCTCTAATCAATGCAGATCACAAACCGGTCAAGGATATGGAAAAGCTATTCAGAGGAATAATGTATCTTGTTATTCATGCAACAAGATTGGACATATTGCAAAATTTTGTAGAAGCAAGAATGCACCGACAAACAACAAAGGATCTAGTTTGAAGGGCAAAGAAAAGGTAGATAAAGTAAAGCAAGAATTTTCAAAACAATGGATTAAGAAGAGTGATCAGAAAATTGATGAAACTATATTTGCAGTGGTAGACTAGAGTAATCCTCCACCAGTAGGAGATTCTTCATCTAACTGAGGAATGATCCTTAGGGGGTATTGCAACAAGTTGAAAATCATACATTCTACCCTCGGTTGATGGTGAGAAGATACATTTCTTCTTTACTGGCAGATGTGTTAAGTTTTCGCTTACCGGCAAGCATTTAATGTAGTTTTAAAGAACCTTTTTGGCTATAAAGCACCGAGAAACCCTTATTTCAAGCTCGTACGACATAGAATTATACCTAGTATGAGTCAGGATGAGGTGTCATCCAAAGCTGAAAGGAAGTTTGTACGAGCTGAAAAGGCAACTCATACGAATTTCTGAACCAGAGCCAAACAAAGTTGAAGTTTGCTGAAGATTAAGAGGCCAAGAGTGATGATTCTGGCCCCACGGTGGATGCCAAAATTTCATGCTTTGTGAAGTGTACATGTACCTACAAACACAATACACTCAATAAATCATTACAAGCATGGTTAATAAAATAAATCAATAAAATGTAAAACCATAGCTAATCGACTTATTGACTCCTAGTAAATGCGAGTATGAAAAATGCTCTTAGATCTAATTATGCATATTCCAGTGACTTGACTACACTTAGATGGAGGATTTTAATGATGAAAATGCATGATCTAGCAAGAACAACATGATTAAGCTATATGAGTTCATGATTTATCTAGAAAATGAACTAAGATTAAGATGCAATTAAGCTAAAATTGAGTATGATAACATTGTTAAGAATGATAAGATATAAACTAGATGCCTATAGTAACAACGCATAAGATGAAAATGAGAGATGGGGATCCATATTGCTCAAAATGAGGCCTATTTATAGGATTTTCTAAGGCTAGGGGTGAGGTGGTAAGAATCAACGGTCAAGATTGATTTGAAGATATCAATAGTTAAATTGGAGGAAGTTGGCAAAGGGGTTGGATTAAAGGGAACACTTGTCATCTTTATGGTGACAAGTGTCAAGAGGCTTCCAGAAGGAGTTAGATGAAAGGGAACACTTAGTGACAAGTGTCACAAAGGTTCTAGAAGAGGTTGGATGAAAGGGGACATGGTGGGTAGGTAGAATGGGTTAGGTTTAGGAATGGTTAGGTTTAGGAGTGGTAGAAGATAGGAGAATTTGAATTTAGAAATTCAAATAATCGGAAAAGGCTAATTAATCTCAACAACTCATTAATTTGATTTATCTTAATTAATTAAAGGATTTTATAAGAAATGATTTTGATGGAGGGAATTAATTAATTAAAGGGGATTATTGAAATGAACCTATTAAATAAATCCTTAGATTTATTAATAAGTAGATGAAAGGGAAATTTAATCAAATTGTTTAGTGAATTCAATTAAATTAGGGAGGGGGATTAATTAAATAATTGCTTATTTAATTAATTATCTTCAGACCATTTTTAGGTGTATACATTTTGCCCCTCTTTGAAGCGAGGTGTGATGATGCGTTGATTCAAAGAATAATCTCATTTTGATGCTGATATTGATTTGATAGGATGCCCCAACTCTTGATTGCTAAGTTATGGTACGATGATGCCCCCTCGGGAGATCAATTGAGATAATTGATCTTTGGAGTTTTTACAAGATTGATATCCTGATAGATTTGATTTGATTTCTGCAATGGTGTTTTGATGAAAGTGTGAGTTCTTCGATTAGCTTGATTGCTTAGATTGGTAAGATTGAAAAATATTGATTGATTAGGCTGATAAGATCTAGATTTAGTCTGGTTTCAGGAAGGATTCATTCTGTATAAGACAACGATGATCAAAGCGTCTAGTTTCAGGAAGGATTCATCCTGTATAAGACATGATTAGAATGTTTGGTTTCAGGAAGGATACATCTTGTATAAGACATGATCAGAATTAGATCGTCTGGTTTCAGGAAGGATACATCCTGTATAAGACATAATCAGAATGGATTAGGTTTGAATGATTGATTGATTTGATTTGATAAGGCTGATTAGATAAAGAACAGACAGTTTATTGATTTCAAGATTTAGAAATATGTGGATATGTTGATTGTTGATTTTGTTGAGAAAGATAGCATAAGATTTTTTGTTGGGTCGACAATATCTGAGAGAGATGAGTCATCATTTTGATTGCGGATACACTTATGATGATACTTGATGATTTATGTGATAGATTTAACCTTGGATAAGAGGAGCTTTTATGATCCCATGCAAGAATGAAATGCAAGCTAAAATGCAATGAAATGCAATGGAATGCAAAGCTATGACCAGACTAGTCACTGGATTATTTTGCATTTTTGTCATCATTGAGCTTTTGAAATATGGGAAGTGAGTGCAAACATCGATGGTATAATTAAACCATGATGACCTGAGCACTTCTTTCCAGGATTTTGATATAGAAATTTAGCACAAGCATCGAGGTATAATTGAACCGAGATGACCTGAGTGTTGCTTGCATAAAACAGGAAGTATTAATCAATTCAATATGCAAATTGGAAATGTCTTCAATGATATTCTGATGATCATGTCTCGAGACAAATTTGCACATATTAATGATTAATTTTCAGACAATAGACAAGAAAAATATCATGCTTCTTCCTTGTTCCTCTAGTCAAAGACATCCTAGAGTCACTCAGAAATCATGATAGCGAAAAACAATATAGAAAAATTGAACAATCATGTTAAAATCATTATCCAAAAAGATATTATCCACTGAAAAGTGTGTGATGTGCTTAGATTGACTTCGTGATAGCTTGATAGTTGATAGTTTGATCTCGTGTTCAATGTTGGATGTGTCTCAGTTTTCGCTTGATAAGACTTGTCTAACTGTTTGGTCTACTTGTTTGATTAGGCTCAAAATGATCAAGAGTTTTGCCCCCAGCTATGTGTAGGATTTTGCCCCAAGCCTAAAAACAAAGTCATTATGATATATCTAATGGTCCAAACCATGGTAAGAAGCCACCTGAGATGTTTGTGTATGTACAAAGGCTTATGATGGATATGGATAGCGTTGATGTAAAATGAATAAAAGCGGAAGGATGCATAAACTAATAGATGGAAGAGCTAGCAGACCGATAGCGCCTGTTTGCCAAGTTTTCACCATCTGTTTTTATTGCACTTTTTCTGATATTTAATTTTTTTCTTTCTTTTTTCTTTTTCACTTTTAAGGATTTTTCTAATTTTTCACAGTTTTTTATTTTTTCTGATTTTTCATTATTTTTTTTTTTTTTAATTTTTCACTATTTTTTCTTCAGACATAAAATTTCTTCAGGTGCATGCTATTGATGGGTTCTTCAAGTTGATCTTCATCATGTGTTGATAGCTGATCTTCTCCTGATCCAAATACTGTTGTGACCACAAATGGACCTAACTAGTTTGGTTCAAATTTTCCTTTCTTTTCTCAATTTGCCTGGTTGCGTGGATTTTCCTTTAGCACTAGTTCTCCCACTTGAAAGATTTGTGGTTTAACCTTGTGATTATAGCTCTGGCACATTCTTTGCTGATATCTCTTGAGATGATCAAAGGCATTTTGTCTTCATTCATGGATCACTTCTAACTCTTATAGTCTAGATATTCTTTGTTCTTCATTTGGGATGAGACCTTTTAGTGATACGCGTAGAGAGGGTATCTCTACTTCGATTAGCAATATGGCTTCTGATCCATATACAAGAGAGAAAGTCATGGCACCTATTGGTGTGTGGATACTGGTGTGGTAGGCCCAGAGAGCAGGGTTTAGTTGAGTATGCCAATCTTTTCCAGCATTGTTCACTGTCTTTTTGAGGATTTTTAGAATAGTTTTGTTAGATTCTTTTGCCTACCCATTTCCCTGTGGATAATATGGTGTGGAGAATCTGTGCTGGATTTTGAACTTTTCACATAGCTCTTGTACATCTTGATTCTTGAATGGTTGCCCATTATCAGAGATAATGGTCATTGGTATTCCATAGCAATAAATGATGTAATTCAGGATAAATGTAGCAATTTGTTTTCTGGTGATGTTGATGAGAGGTACAACTTCAATCCATTTTGTAAAATATTTTGTAGCTACAAGGATGAATTTATGTCCATTAGATGAAGAAGGATTTATCTTTCCTACCAAGTCAAGACCCCATTGGCGAAAAGGCCAAAATATTGCTAAAGCATGTAGTTCTTGTGTTGGTGCATGAATTAAATTCTCATGGATTTGACATTGTTTGCATGTTCTTTCTATTTTAAAAGAATCTCGTTCCATAGTCAGTAAATAATAGCCCAAGCGTATGATTTTTTTCGAAAGGGTAAGACCACTTGAATGAGTGCCACAAATGTCATTATGGACTTCTTGTAAGGCCTCCTCAGATTCTTCTGGTTCAACACATCTTAAGAGAGTATTGTCCGGACCTTGTTTAAACAGGGTATCTGCGATGAGAGTAAAATGGGAGGATTGGCAAATAAAGTTTCTCTTTTGGTACTTTGATAAGTCAGGAGGTAAGATGTTATCTTTCATGTATGTGTAAGTTTGGCCATAATGGGAGGAATCGTGTCCAATAAGTTGACAGATGGTTTGGGAATCAAGACAATTAAAGGCGGGATGAAACAACTCTTCAACCAGGAATTCATAATGCTCTTGATTTTCCTGTCTATAATAGAGAAGCAAGTGTAGCCATGGCATCTGTTGCTTTGTTGTCATTTCTTGGAATCTATTCAAAAGTTATTTCTACAAAATAATTCTTGAAATCATCTACCATATTTTTGTAAGGCATGAGTTTGTCATCTTTTGTTTGATAGTCATCATCGATTTGATTGATGACAAGCTGAGAGTCTCCAAAGACTTGAAGTTGTTTTATTTTCCATTCCACAGCCATTTTGATACTTGTAACTAATACTTCATATTCTGTTATATTGTTTGTGCATAGAAAGCTTAATTTGTATACTTTCAGGATTGTATGCCCTTGTGGTGTGATGAATAGAAATACTGCTCCAGATCCATGTTGTGTATATGAAGCATCAAAGTATAGTTGCCATGTTTTTGATGTGACTGTTAGGATATCAGCATCAGGAAATTCAATCTGTAGAGGATGATCATCTTGAAGTGGTGTTTCTGGTAGTTGATCTGCGATGACTTCTCCCTTGATAGATTTTCTGTCAACATATTCAATATCAAACTTGCTTAGAATCATGATCCATTTTGCTAGTCATCCTATCAATTTTGCTTTGTTGAGAAAATACTTTAGAGGATCGATTTTAGCTATTAACTTGATGGAGTGAGATAGTATATAGTTTCATAGTTTTTGAGAAGCAAAAACTACTGCCAAGCATGCTTTTTCTGTTGATGAATAGTTAACCTCATATCCTACTAGTGTTCTACTGATATAGTAGATGGCTCGTTCTTTTCCTTCCTTATCTTCTTGTGCAAGAAAAACTCCCAATGATGTTTCAGTAGTTGATACATAAAGTAATAATGGCTTTCCTAGAATTGGTGACATTATAACAGGTGGTTGCATGAGATATGCCTTGATCTTGTTGAATGCTTCTTCACATTGATGGTCCCATTTGAAATTAACATGTTTGTGCAATAGGTGAGTAAATGGTTGACATTTATCTGCTAGTTGAGCCACAAATCTACTGATGGACTGGAGTCTTCCTTGTAGTGATCTTAGTTGACCAATATTCTTGGGACATGCCATTTCCATGATTGCTTTAACCTTAGCTGGATCTACTTCAATTCCTCTTGTTGAAACAATATATCCCAATAGCTTTCCTGAAATGACACCAAAGACACATTTCTTAGGGTTTAGCCTTAGCTTGTATTGTTCTAACTTGTCAAAGATCTTTTCTAGTATCTCTATATTTTCTTCTCTATTGTATCATTTAGCTAATATGTCTTCCACATAGTCTTCCATGAATGTATGCATCATGTCATGAAATATAGTTGTCATAGCTCTTTGATATGTAGCACCTGCGTTCTTTAATCCAAAAGGCATGATGTTCCAGCAAAAAGGACCCCATGGGCATGTGAAAGATGTCTTTTCTTGATCTTCGGGTGCTATTTTGATCTGATTGTATCTGGAGAAACCATCCAGTAGAGAAAACAGGGAGTGTCTAGTTGTTAAATCTACAATGATGTTGATGTTAGGCAAAGGAATGTCATCCTTTGGACATGCGTTATTAAGATCTCTGAAGTTTGTGCATATTATGATGCTTTTATCTGGTTTTGAAATAGGAACGATGTTGGATACCCTTTGAGGATATGCTACAGGTCTGATGAATCCTACATCCAGTAATTTCTTTAGTTCTGCCTTGACTAGGAGAGCATTATGAGGATGCATTTTCCTTAACTTTTGTTTGACTAGTTTGGCTCCTGGACTAACATTTAAGTGATGCATAATAAGCTTTGGATCTAACCCTGGCATATTTGCATATGACAAGGCAAAATTGATTTGCCTTTGTTTTAAGAATTCTACATATTGTTACATTTCTACCTCTGATAGAGATGTTGTTGGATGAAGAATCTTTGGTTGTTCTGTTGTGCCAATGTTAATTGTCTCTGTCGGTTCGATCAAGATGGATGACCTTTCTTGATAGTGATCAGGTAAAGTATCAAATCTCCCATCTTCTGGTGCCTCGAGGAGGTTTTCACCGTTAGATGAATCCTTTGTTTTTACTTTTTTCTGGTCTAATGTTGCCAATAAATGGTATTCAGCATTAGACCTGATATTATTTTCTTTACTTTCACTTTTGTGACTAGGAGATTTGGCACCCACTTGACTAGAAGATGCGTTGCTAACATTCCTGGTGAGAGTTGTTATAGGTTCAATTGCATTAAGATATATAGATATGGCATGGTCATTTAGAAAGGTATCGATGGTAGTATGTCCTTCATTTTCCCAATAAATAAGCTCGAGGTGGATTAGAGGTAAGGGATCTTCAGGTTGGGATGTTTCAAGGGTTTCAAGGGTCATGATGGATGTATCAAAGTTTTCAATAGGTGTGTTGATGTCTAGAATGGTACTCTCATTAGAACTATCTTGCGTAAGAAGTTCCTGATTGCCTTCGGTTAAGTCCAAGTTAGTCAAATGTGATTCTAATTCAAGTGAACTAGTTCCTGACGTTTGTCCTATATACGTGTGAACTACATCGACTTCTACATCTCCTTTAAATCATTTTTCTTCAGCTAATTCTTCAAAGTGATATGAATCCCATTCACATTCATTAGAATCTATATCACTAGCAACCTACAATCTACAGATTTGGTCATATAACATTTCTTCTGCTTTTCTGGATATACTTTTCCTTCTTTCATATTCAACCTCTTCAGGACTGAGATTGAGTTTTGTCAACTTTTCTATGAGTTCTCCTAGATTAGTACTAGGCTCATGTTTACTTTGATTGAGATTTAATGTTGCTTGAGAGATGTTTTTAGTTTGTTTCTCTTTTTGATTTGGAGCTTGCTTCTTTTGCCACTTTGTGTTTGCTTGTGCTTGTTGCTTAGCTGATTTTTATTCCCTTTAAATTGCCAGTTGTTCTTGTATGTTTTCATATTTCTCTTGTTGTTGACTAAAAGATGTGTCTTCCAGTAGAGTGACTTGTCCATACCCTAAACCTATTTTGTCTGTAGTCTACTGAGTATGAGGCTGAATAGGTTTTGAGATACCTTCTTTTCTTTTTCCTATAGGGCTTGTTCCAATATTTCCCATTCTTTTGAGAATGTTGAATCCTTTTCCATATTTTTCTATAGGTATTCTAACATTGTTGACCTTTTGTTGAACTTCTTTATCTTTGTATAGCCATTGTAGCACATCTTTGTCTTTTGTTTCCTCTGATAAGGTTCTAGCACTAATGAATGCTCCATCAAATATTGGAAGATGCTTCACAATTGGTTGTTGTTTAGAGTTTGATGGTTTTCCCAAGGATTTAGGAGAAAGTGGTAATTGTGATATTGAATATTCTTTGTTCCCTCGATCTCTTAGCAGCATTTGTTTTTCCATACTTGACAAAATAGAGGCAAATGATTTTTCCTTGGATTGTGTGCTCGAAGATGTTGCTTCCCTATTATAAGGAACAATTACTTCCTGACCCATTTTTAGATTGCTGCAATATTGGAATGGATTTGCATCTGTAGATATTGTGATTTCTTGTCCTTCATAGGTAAATTTGACACAGTGATGATAAGTTGATGGGCCAGCTTGCAAGTCATGTATCCATGGTCTCCCTAGGAGCACATTATATGATAGGTCCAAGTCTAGAAATTAGCATGCTATGTCTTTTTGTAGAGGTCCCACTCTGATTGGTAGTATAACAATTCCCTTGGAGGAACGTTCTTCTTCATCATAGGCTTTTATAGTGATCCTTTTCCAAACATCAACTGCATCTTCTGAATATCCTAAGGCACGAACAAGACTCAATGAGCAAATATTTAGGCCAGCTCCACCATCTATTAGAACACGCTTGACTCACGTTTTGTGAATAAGGACTTCAATATGTAAGGGAGCATTGTGAGGGTGTTGCAAGGACATGTCGTCTTCTTCATTAAATGATAAGAAATGAGGGGATGTGAGGTGTCCCACCATGGTTTGGAATTGATTGATATCAAGATCTTTGGATACGGTTGTATCTACTAATGCTCGTTCAATAATTTATTTATATGCGGGTGAAAGTTTTAAAAGCTCCAAGATGGATATTTGTGCAGGTGTTTTCTGAAATTGTCCCACTAGATTGTATTGTTTTGTTGTAGTGGATGATGTGTTTGTTGTAGGACCTAGAAAAACAACTTTAGCTTTGCTTCTTGTGATAGCCCAAGCATGTTCTTGATTTTGTTTTTCTTTAACTACAATCACATTCACTACGTTGTCATATGTATGAGCACAGTTTACCTTTTCTTTACCCTTATCATTATTTGTTGTTGATGACTCACCTTTCTCATAGTTTGGAAGCAAAGTTTTAAGGGTGGTATGAGATTCATTTGTTGTATGTCCATCCATAGTTATTATGCCATTATCAATTAAGTCTTGTATGACATGTTTCAACCTTTAACAATTATCTATGAGATGTCCCTTGTTTCGATGGAAATCACAATACTGATTATCGTTTCACCAAGGTAGTTTGATTTGAGGTTCGTAGTTCCTTTCTTCTGGTAAAGTGATCAATTTGTTTGTGAGAAGTGTCTTTAGTGCTAATCCAAGGGGTTCACCAATGTTTGTGAATTATCTTCGAAAGAAAGTTTTGATGGTTTCTCTTTGGTGATTGTTGTTTTGTTGAGCTGCTGCTGAGTGAGTAGATAAATTGAAAACTGGTTGCTTTGGTTGCACATTATTGTTATCTACTATTCCATCATTGACGATATTTCGATTTCTATTCCAAAACTTTGGCTTATCATCGTGATTGTTGTTATTATTGTTGTTGTTAGGAGGATGGACTCCTTCTTTGTATATTTTTAACTCAACCTTCTTTATCATGGCTTCTTCCATTCTGATTCCATTGTCAACCATTTTTCCAAAGCTTTGATTTCCTTGCATTTTTAAGTAATAACTCTTTTGATCATTTAAGTTGTCAATGTATATGTCCATTTTTTCGTACTTTGGCAATGTACGAGGATACCATGATGCTAGGCATCTCCATCATTGTAAGAATGTCATGAAGGGTTCTCTGCTTTTTTGTTTAGTATTACATAGGTATAGCATTGTTACTTCGTGTTGTATGTTGTAGGAGTATTGTGAAACAAACTTATCCACCAACTCTGAAAATGATCTGATTCCAGGTGTAAGTTTGGAGAACCATTCCATAGCTAGTCCAGTTAAGCTTTTCGGAAATAGTCTCATTAAGTAGGTATGCTCATGTGCAAACTCGATACTCATTATGCAAAATTCTCATATATGATCTTGAGGGTCAGTTCTTCCATCATATTTCTCATATCTTGGGGTTTCAAAACCTATAGGAAATGGTATCATGTTTAGATTTCTGTCAAAAGGATAAGGATAGATTTCTTGAAGTGAGTATCATCTAACATTTCCTCTTTGCATCTCTTGGATTTGTGTTTGCATTGCTTGCAGTTGCTGTGTGAGAGTCATGATAAGATTATCAACATGATTTGTTCTTGTATGACCATGATTTTGCATTCTAGGAGGATTGGGATCTCTTCTTGTTTTATCTCTATCTCTTCTTGTATCCTCATTAAATTGAATATTATTCAGGATTTATACTTCATCTCTTCTAGGTATGTTGGCTTCTTCATTGGTCCTGGTGTTATTGGGAATTGATGTGTCATTCATGCGGAGACCAAAGATGTCCTCATATTGTTCGTTATTAGGGGGAGGGTCACTTTTATTTTATGTCAATTTATTCACATAAAAATCCTAGGGAAGTGTAGCACCAGATTGGGCTAGCATTAGAAAGTATTTTTCTTTTTCTTCCTCCAACAATTTCTGCATAAATTTGTCAAATTGGGGATCTTTCTTGATGTCTCTGATGTTTTGTTCTATTATTTCTTCTTCAACTTATATTTCCTCTTCATGTTCCATGGTTATATGCTCTTCAAATGTTTTTAATGTTTCGATTTCAGTGTTTCTACGATCCTTCGTTTCTGAGCTCTAGTTAGAATGGGCATACACATGTGTTATTTTGTAGGGATTTGATTGTCCAAAAGGTTGTTTTGGGTAAGTGATCAATAGTCAATTTCAAGGCAATAGAGTGATATGACACTAAAGGAGAATTAAAGTGTTTAAAAGTTTGCAAGTTTTTCGATCTTCGGTTTAGGAGTGCAATGATGGTGATTTGATAAGAACCAAGTCTAGTAGGAACGATATATCCTACGATGTGGGACAAGGTTATCCTGACCAAACGTTTCAGTTTCGTGATAAAGGATGATTGATCCTGATGAGAAACTATGTTTGAGTGATCAGTTTATCAAAGATGGTGATAATACACTTTGAGATGTTTAGATCTTGAACTTGTTGGGGGTGAGCACTTGAAAATATTAAGGTGTTTATCTTCTAGAGTCTAATTTTGATGGGTGATAACTTTGACCAAGAGAACTAAGGAGACAATTTAAGCACAGATTGATAGATAACAGGTGTTTATGTTTACTGCAAATTGATCAAGCAGAAATGATAAATCTGAAATAGGCATGCTAGACACAGCTCTAGATTGACAAATGCAGGGTTTCATATGACAGGATATGCAGCTTAGAATGACACAAGATATGAGTCTGTATGACAAAGCAAAAGTTTTCATGTAAAAAGAAGAAACTCATACGACACACTTTTATGAACAATACGATAAAATAGCTGACTCGTACGACACATAATGTTGTGTAGCATGACATGAGATTTTATGCAAACAAGCTCGTACAACAGAGATCCTAACTCGTACGACAGATAACCAGACATAGATAAAAAAATGTTTGTTTGGTTGAATTTTTTATAACTTAAGTTTAATGTTTTGCTTATGTCTTCCAGTTTTTAGATGTCTGATTTGTCGATTTAGGGATGAATACACAACAAACACATGATGTGATAAGTGACTCCAAGCATGCGAAACCCTAAGGAAGTTGGTTGAGAATCAAAACCTTTGCTTGTTGACTTAGGTACACACCCAATAGCTAATCAGAATATGGCTACTGAGTCTCACACAATGGATTCTCAATGTTGTATTATCTGACTCCAAACGCTAATGGAGGCACGATATGGCAAGTGTCTTGGGAGAGTTACTATCTCTCTTGCACAAAGATTATCACCCTTTTGAAGGTGAATTGGGTAGCTTCTATTTTAACTGGCACTAGTAAGGGATCCGTTCGATGCGTTGGGGTATAAATGCAATTAAGAGGCCTCCCAGTCTTGAAAACCAAGGTTTGATATACCCAAAGGTACGGAGGAGAGCTATTCCCAAACACTGTCGTTGCTTTTATTTTATAGTGGGTTGGATTACTTGGCATTAGCCATTCCCACTTAGGTTGTTCCCCTCTCACCGACCTTAAGGGCTAAGAGTTATTACTCCTTGGGAGGGCAGGCCTGCTAAAGAAATGCACTAATGAAAGCAAAAGATGAGTCTAGCTTTCTGATCACCTAAGAAAGGTGAGAGCATACTCGCCTATCATCACAAACACACAAGATATATAAGTTGTTCATTTCTTTAAGCCCAAATTGAAATGTGCCTAAAAATCTTAAATAATACACAAAGTTTTTGTTGAATCCTTAGGAAACTTGCAAAATAGATCCATTAGTAATCATGACTGTGTTTTGAATTTGTCTTTGACAAGTGTATCTTTGACAAGAGTCCTATAGAAAAGAGTTAGGCTGCAAACATCTCATAAACAAATCAGAGTTAGTGATAGAAAATTTTAGATTAGAATCAGAAAAACCCTAAAATGTAGTCTGTTAAAAATCACAGAGCCAAAGACTCGTACAACACAGATTTCCAATTAGTATGACACAAATTTAGATCTCTCACACAAGCCAAAACCAGCGCATATGACATAAAATTATGCTTAGTACGAGTAAATAATTTGCAAGAAATAGACTCATACGACACAAATTTTGATCTAGTATGAGGTACACAATACACTCAATAAATCATTACAAGCATTGTTAATGAATTAAATCAATAAAATGTAAAACCATAGCTAATCGACTTATTGACTCCTAGTAAATGCGAGTATGAAAAATGCTCTCAGATCTGATTATGCATATTCTAGTGACTTGACTACACTTAGATGGAGGATTTGAATGATGAAAATGCATGATCTAGCAAGAATAGCATGATTAAGCTATATGAGTTCATGATTGATCTAGAAAATGAACTAAGATTAAGATGCAATTAAGCTAAAATTGAGCATGATAACATTGCTAAGAATGATAAGATATAAACTAGATGCCTGTAGTAACAATGCATAAGATGAAAATGAGAGATGGGGATCCATATTGCTCAAAATGAGGCCTATTTATAGGATTTTCTAAGGCTAGGGGTGAGGTGGTAAGAATCAATGGTCAAGATTGATTTGAAGATATCAATGGTTAAATTGGAGGAAGTTGGCAAAGGGGTTGGATTAAAGGGAACATCTGTCATCTCTATGGTGACAAGTGTCAAGAGGCTTCTAGAAGGAGTTAGATGAAAGGGAACACTTAGTGACAAGTGTCACAAAGGTTCTAGAAGAGGTTGGATGAAAGGGGACATGGTGGGTAGGTAGAATGGGTTAGGTTTAGGAATGGTTAGGTTTAGGAGTGGTAGAAGTTAGGAGAATTTGCATTTCAAAATTCAAATAATGGGAAATGGATAATTAATCTCAACAACTCATGAATTTGATTTATTTTAATTAATTAAAGGATTTTAGAAGAAATGATTTTGATGGAGGGAATTAATTAATTAAAGGGGATTATTGAAATGAACCTATTAAATAAATCCTTAGATTTATTAATAAGTAGATAAAAGAGAGATTTAATCAAATTATTTAGTGAATGCAATTAAATTGGGGAGGAGGATTAATTAATTATCTTCAGACCATTTTTAGGTGTATACAATTATTACCGATGGAAATCCTGTGATCAAACCAGAACATAAGATTGTGCAAGACTTAGGTTTTGGAGAGATTCTGAACATTCCCAAATTTCCAAAGGAAGTTGTCAGACTTGTATTGAGCAGATTTCATGGAGAATTAATGTGGTTAGAGTCAATTTGCAAAATAACTAGGGAAGCAATTAAGGCAGTTACTGGTTTACCTTCAACTGGTAGTAGGCTTGATAAAACCAAGAAGATACCTAACAAGGGAGTTATGGATTTAACCGAAGCCACATGTGATAGCAGATCACTTAGAGTAAATGATGTTATGGAAATCAATGTGAGATATGTGAGTATGGTACTAGGATACAAAGCAGCTCATGCAAATAGACTAAATTCTATTTCTAGCCTATGTATACACAGTGCATATGAGATGGTGAACAATAATGCTAAGGTTGGTGTGTGGGAATGGCTTAAAGATGAATTAATTGACAACCTAAAGAAGATTAAGGGAGACAAGAAAGGTACTTTCCATTTTGGAAACCTTCTAGTATGCCTAATGTTATACTTTACCAAAGAATTACCCGACATAAGTAACAAGGATTTTGGTTATGACATCCCAGTAGGAAGATAGATACAGGATGCTTTCACTGGTATGGGAACTGATAGTATTAAGAATATCACAGACTACTTTAAAACATTTCAATCTAAGATGAGAGCAAGAGAGAGACTACCATAGAGCATAATTGACAAATATGACAAGAAAATTTGTTTTGTGGTTAAGAGAGATGAAACTTGGATGGAAGCAGTAGGCCATAGAACCATTTGGGTTACTGAGATGGGTTATGAGGTTGACCTATCTGTTATGGAAACTTATGCTAAAGCTCTACTTGATGCACCAAGAGAGTCATCTGAGAAATTATTTGGAAATGCAAAAACTATAGAGAGCAATATATCTATGCAGAAAAGAACAAAGAGAAGAGAAAAATTTATCAGAGATGCCTCTAAGAAGGTCAAGGAAATCAAAGAAAATGTCATGAATATCAGTGGTATATCAGCCAGTGAACTTGAAGGACTACAACTTGAAGCACATGTTTCACCTGTTGTAACAACCTCTGATACTAAAAGTGGTAGGGCTGCTGAGTTTAAAAGAGTAGAAAGGAAGAGAAAACCCTCACCGCTACCCTCTCCTTCACCTAAGAAAACCAAGATGCTAAGGAAGAAACAACAGGCAGTTAGGGAACCAAAGAAGAAGCTTACTCCTAAGAAGAAATAGACACCGGTTACCCCCACACTGAATGATTTATTGAATGAGATTACAGAGGAAGGTAATCTATCTAATGTAAATAAATGGTATATTTCTTCCAATGATTCTGACAAAAACACAATTGAAGAAAGCATTATTTTACACTTGGACATTTATAAGAAAGTATTGATAGAAGTGATTGATGAGATTCCAAATGATTTATATATGACATTGGAAGCAAAAAGGCTATTTGTAATGGAATTGGACAAAAAGTTGAAAGTTGAAGCACTCTTAGTTGTACATCCGGTAAATTCTAAAGAAGAAATAGATGAACTTATTTCTGAAGCTAGCTGGTCAGTATTTTTTTAGTGGACATCGGCAAGTGAGCCTAATGCCTAGAAGGGTAAAAGAAATTGCAGATGAGACTGCAGATAAATGGGACATATTCTTTGTAGAGAAAGAAATGCAAGAGGAAAGAAGGAGACCTAAAATGGAGAAAAAAATCAAATTATATCAAAAGGACAAAGGAAAAGGTAAAGTAGGTGGTGTACCTTCCATAAAAATAACAGATAACATTCCTCCACCAACCTAGGACACCCCTCCATTAGCACCTTCATCACTGGTTCATAGAGCTAATCCACCGGATATAGCTACTAAAGGTTTAACACATGATAATACTAACCCTGAGTCGAAGATGCTCTTTACTATGAATGTAGATACTCAAGAGGTAAACATTGTTGTGGATAAAGATACTTCAGAGGTTAAAGCAGACAATGTTGAAGACAACAAGATTTCAGAGAAATTGGCACAAACTGTTAACTCTCAGGAAACTGAGATACCAGCTCAAACAGAGGATAAGACAACTAGCACTGGGCCACCAGAATTTGACGCAGGGATACATGTTGAGTCTGTCACACCAGCAGTTGTAGATAATCTTAATAAAACTGAGAAACCATTAAAAGTAGAGGTGCAGACACAGACAGATCCACCAAAGGAAAATAAAAGCAAAGTGGATACATCTGTTGGAAGTAAAGAGGATATACTGAAGGTGATTTGTCAGACATCTGTTGAGAAGAAACCTAGAACAGAACCAAGCACATCTACAAGTGAATTCAGACCTACTAATATCATAGAGGTACTTTTGGATTCAATTAAAAGGATTACTAATTGCAATGCCTTAGCATTTAAGGCAATTGATAACACATTACCTATTCTAAAGATGATTGCACCCAATTGTAAGATAGATCACTTTAATGATTCTTTAGGGAAATTGGACACATTGTCCAAATTTATTGTTGATAATGTAATAACTATAGATAAGGTGAATGAGGATACCATAAAGGAGAGAGCTGAAAAAGAAAAGAATACATTCTTTGAAAACACCATAAACAAATGTATCGATCACTTGGATACACTTTTACCGGTACTCAACTCTACAATTTTGGAGTATAAGGAGTTATATAGGGAAGCATGTAAACCTCACTGTTTGACTGAGGACATTGATGAGGAGATCAAAAAGGCACAAAAGGAAATTGATGAAATTGTGGACAATATAATAGGTTCATCTAGACTTATATCAGTTTTTTAGCAGGAAATAGAATTTTTTTAGAAGAAGTTAGAAAAACTTGAGAAATAGAAGGAAAGAATAAGGTCTAATGCTCAGCAGCTAAAGGATAAACTCGGTCTGAGGCTAGATAATCTGATTACTCAAAGAGCTGAAATATCTAAGGCAACAATTCAAGGAGAACGATCACCGAAGCAACAAGTGCATTATCTCACCAGTATGATCCAGCAGACAGAGGCAACTTTAAATGATAGTAACAAGTTTATGCAGAGTTTGAATATGATTTTGGTAGACATCTTTCAGATTGTAACCAACCGATTACGGACTTTGAGGTAACATTTTTGTACTCTTTTGATTATTTATGACATCTTTTGTCATTGATGTCAAAGGGGGAGTAGTGAAGAGAAAAATGCATGTACAGAGGAGATCACTTGCTCAAGGGGAGCACATCTTTTTGGATTTTAGTTTTGGATAACAGTTTTGATTTTTCTCATGAGTGTTGCCATCAATGCCAAAGGGGGAGATTGTTGGCATTCTACACTCTTATGAGAATAGTTGATTTTTCATTGATGGCAACCAACAGACAAGTCACCAATAATTGGTTTCTATATGCTTGACATCACAAACATCATACACCGACAGACACCGACACTGGCAGGGACTTCACCGATATTCAGATTACATCGGCAACAAAGCATATCGGCACTCCAATCGACATGGATAAATTTTTTGTTTATATGAATTATTTTGTAATATAAGTATCTTTTGTAAGCTAACATGGTATATTGTAAAAGACTCATATATGTATGAGATCTTATAAGTCATTTTGGAGTGTAGTAGATGAGATGTATGGTAGATACTAATTGTTTAATGGCAGCAAAGTTTTTTGGATAAGGTATCTATTTGAGCTTAAACTGGTACTGAACCTAGCATTAGAGATGCTTTTTTGAGCACTACATTGTATTGGATTTGATAATCCACTTTTGTAGTCAGTTTGACTCTTTATTAAGTAGTGAGCTTTAGGTTGTTGGCCTTCCTGCATGTGCAGGCCCCTTATTGTAAGTAGTATTTATTCAGTGGCCAGTGAGTAAATATTGTGGGTCACAAATCCCACTGAGGTTTTTCCCACACCAGGACCCCCCCTCTCAGTGCCTTATAAGTTTATCAAACATTTCATTTCTAAATAATTAAACAAATATAATTTAACTAATCCAACCCAATGTCACATCTAATTATGTTAATTCCCAACTTACATGTATAATTAGATTAAATAATATTTGATTATTTATTTAACAATTTTCCCTCCAAACAATATATATTAAATATGTTTCCCTCTCAAATTATAAATATGACTTTTTTGGTTGTAAAAAAATAATAATTTTTAGTTAATACAATCTTTGTTAATATTAATGACGCAACCTTATGAATGTGCATTTTAAGTTGAATATTTTATAGTCAACTAATTTTTTTTATGTGTGTATAAGAATGAGTAAATTGTATTCCAAGTGAGGAGAATGTTGTAATTAAATATTATCTCTAGACATTCATAATATTCCTTTCAAGATGGTATTGACTAGGGTAGCTTGATTAGGCCAACAATAGCATTTTCAAACACTTGGCATGAAGTGGAAGAGAATCTCTATCATTTAGAGATTTAAGAAGCATTTATGAGAGCGTAAGAGATGTAAGAAAGCATTTTGGACAAAAGGTAAGAAATGGATAAGGTATCTTTTGCATGTAGAACACTTGCATATGGTTTTAGTTCATGGTAGTGGAAACTATTTTTGGTTTTTGGTATTACTTTTTACTATATATTGAAGTTTGTAGAAGGAGGAAATCAATTTGGTTTGCAGGTTGAAGAAATGGCAACGTGTTACAAAATGCGAAGAGAAAAGTTGTATTGATGTAACTCTATTGAAGGATTAATACAAGCATTGCATCTTTTTGGGTGTAATTTCCTCCAAATATATTTTGTATAATAATTTACATCTTTTCTTTTTTATTATCATTTTTATATATGATTTTTTATAAATCTACACCTGAAAACTTGGAATTTGCAACATACTTTCAGTCATAATTTATTTCCTGTATCTACAATCTTTCTCATTCGTCTTTGAAAATTGAATGAAAACCCTCCATTTCTCCTAAATCCTACGACATTGCTCTCATTGAAACTCCACCCTAGATCTCATCCTCAAATTTTGGGCTTCTAACCCCCATTTCCAAAAATTATGCACATTTAAAGGGAGATTATTTCCTATACAGGCCGCCGTCTTTTCTTCCCCCATTTTTAAAGGGAAAATTGAATAGCCCATTCCAATGCAATGTGGCAATTCCCAACTTTTCCTCTCCTTTCCTAGTGCTTTTTAAGGTCTCTATTTCAAATCTTCCTCAATCATACTCACTTGGGTTTCTTCTGATTTATCGCAGGTTGCCATATTAGAAATTGTAATCAGCTGAAAGCATGAAGATCTTTGTGAGAAAAGAAAATGGAATTGAACTCATTTTGAAGGTGAAGAGCACAGAAACAATTGGTAATGTGAAAGATAAGATCCATGAGATAGAGTGCTTTCACCCATTGTGGCAAATATTGTTACACAGGGAAACAGAATTAGAGGATGAGAAAAAGACTCTCGATGATTACGGTCTTCAACACTTATCAACTATCGATCTCAGGCGTCGACTTGGTGAGAAATGGAACCCTAAAAAGCACCGGTTGCGACGTCGCTGAAAACTAAACGTTTATCCTTATGGTCAGTCTTTTTTGGTAAGTATAAGATGTATTAGAATATCATCTGCATTGTATCACACTCGATTTAATTACAACGTCTAGAACTGCGAAGAAATATTGCTATCAGTCAGATTGAGAATTTGATGTTTTCCCCCGTTAGGGTTGGACGGTTTCTGAACAAAAATCTGTAACTATCGTTTCGGTGTGTAAGGAGATTAAAAGGTATACCCAGTTCGTCACTGCTCTTTTTTCTATTAATGAACAGCAGTTATCTCCAATCTACGATAATTTCGTTACAAATCTGAATTCCCAGTAAGGAAGATATTATTTCTTTTCTCGTGTAGGAAATTTTCTATTTGAATGGAAATATGGTAAGTTATAGCTATTATAGCTATACTATGTATATGGAATTTTTTTTTTGAATGACCACTGTGTCTATTATCTTTTAGAGATGGCCTCGAATTTGACACGGCCACCCTTTTCTGTCATATGATTTTTTAATTTGAATGACCACTGTGTCTATTATCTTTTAGATATGGTCTCGAATTTGACGGCCACCCTTTTCTGTCATATGATTTTTTAATGATGGTTTCCTCATTGCATGTTTATCTTTAGAGAAAAATATTAAGTGTCAAAAAAATATTATTATATTAGGCATGTTTTAGATTATGTGATATATAGGAATATCACATTAAAAATATGTTTAAAATGATTAAATAATATATTTTGTATTATTATTGCACTTCAATTTTCTCTTCTTTCAGGCATATTGTTTTGTTTAGAAAAAAAAACCTATCTTAATGTGCATGCAACTAATTTGAATTTCTTTACTATAGTAATTTGATTATATCACTTGACCTATTACATTAAGTTCTTTTATAGATAAAAATAATGGTGTATAGTTGAGATGAGGTACTAGGAAAACATATTTTACACACTTAATATCATTTTATTACAAGTATTAAATATTTTCCTACAACATGTTTACACTTCAAATATCAAGGCCATGATACATCAACACAAGTGTGTCTAAAGGTTTTCTTCATGCCATGTGAACATGCACCTAGACTCCTAACTAGTGGCAAGATCTTATGCCAATAACTGATTCAAGTTGAACCAATTGACAAAGAGCTCAACAACTAAAGGAAGATGTAAGCTACCTCCTTGTTTTTTTCATAATAACTAAAAACATGACAAGAAAAGGCATCTCTTGGTCAGAAGAATAGAAGTTTAACTATTTGCCTAGTTAACTTGTGGGGCCAACCATGCTCATTTCATTACACAACTTGGTGAATAGCCATCATCTATTAATGTTACCCACTCATATGGCACCTATATACACTTCATCACTAAATAGAGACACTTTGGTCCATGTGGATTCAACAAAGTTTAAATGTACTTCACATTAAAACATCACTATTATAATGGAACATGATCAAATGGCTAAGTAGAATTTTCAACAATATCTACCTAGTGTCTTGAGTCTCAAAACCTAAAGCATGTTTGTGGAGCTTGTTGGCCCAGTTTGTCGTTGCATCAAAAGACCAATCTATCAACGCCCGATACAAGTTGTACAGATATGGATCGCACGAGAGGTAGTTAGTCCCTTGTCACGAATCCCGAGGGGAGCACTGACCATTTTTCCAATAATCTCCTCCTCAACATTACCCAAGGGGATTCGAACCGGTGACCCAAGGCTCTGATACCATTTGTTGGCCCAGTTTGCCATTGCGTCAAAAGACTGATCTATCAACACCTGATACAAACTGTAGAGATATGGATCGTTGACCATTTTGCCAACAAAGCTATCCACTATACCATTAAATTCTACAAACAACATGTGTAGCCTAACTCCAAAGTATTATAGGTGAATGGGTTAATAGGTGTTAACTAGCCATGCCAGGTTATGTCATTCTTAGGATAAGGCGCCATAGCATATAGTAGCACAAGTTTGTATTCACATGTATTTTGTCAATTAAATTATCACATGGGTCAATGAACTAGAATTATCATGCTTGAAATCAAGCGTAGGGGTAAAATAGGAAATGCCCAAGTACATAACACTTGTTTTCTCATTCTAACACAATTACCAAGTCTCCTTAGTAGAACATTGTTTCAACAGGTAACAATAGGGAATAAATGAGGAGTATAATATTGTGTAGGGTTAAATACATGTACAAGTCACCCAATGTTTACTAAAACCATTTGAACCTATGAGTGAAAATATGCTCAAGATGGGACCTCCATTAAATAACATCCATGATTATTCAAAGACATAATAGACTAATATTAGCAAGAAATATAAGGGGCAAAGACTGGATATTTATAAGCCCAAATGATCTCTTAGTGTTTTACTCTTACACCTGAGACTCAATCCTATTAAGGGTACAATAAATTATATCTGGACCTAAGACTAGTTTTAAATAAGAATAAAAGCATACACAACACAATAGATCAAAAGTTAAAAGTATTTGTATTCATTATATTCAATTGGTATGCATTACATATCCTTATAACTCCTTAAGTTCATCTACACACTCCTTCTATCTCCTTTTCTATTCTGCTATATCCATTGTTATATTCACCTTTATACTATTGAATGGATCTTACAATATAATAATATGCAAATAGATAGAACGACACACAACACCAATATTTTGATGTGGAAAACTCGGTTAAAGAAAAAACCACGATGGGAACCTACCCACAGTAAGATGATTCTCTACAATAGTATGTGAAAATATTACAATGGATAATGCACATGCATTCAGGTACACTGCCTAGAGCTCACTACTCAAATACAATGACCCAGAAGGATACAACCCTCAAGGAAGTCCCACTAACTTACAAAAAGATTTGGACTACAATCCAGAAGAGATGAACTCTACAAATGCCTTATGACAGTTCTAGTTAAGCACATATGTCTTCTCTGCAACACCAAACTTTTCTCAATCACAATACTGAAAGATGTATTCACTTGTTTGCATCTTTTTGACTCTCTCATAATGCAGACACAACCAAGATACCTAAATTACAAGACTATATCACCTATTTATACAATTCATCAACCTTGACAACAAGGTTGGCTAAACCCTCAACTCACAATCACAAAATTACATCACACGATACAAAGATCGACCACCAGACTAACATAATGATATACATGACATAACATGGTCCTAAAACAACTTTCCAAACACTCATCACCATCGAAAATTTCACCAAGATCAACTGCAACACGCTACACCACTAGGAAAACCACATAACACGAAAAAAACATCACCGGCTCGGCAAAATCACCAAAAACTTGCACAAAGATCACTAGGGATCATCAAGACAAATAGGACACAATTAGGAAACACCAGCAAGCACATTAGAATCATCAGTAATAGCTACACCAACACCACTTATCAAATCTTCATCTATCAACATCTAAATCCTCTAGAACACTCAAACAGCAGCAACTATTACAAAGAAAGATAACTTGTGGACCACCACATCATGAACCATCTAAAATGAAGATACACAAGACCATCCCAATCAATCTCCTAAAAACTCAGCTCAAGATCTTATCACACCGGAATATACTAGAGAAAATATTGAACTTTGCAAAGCACTGATCAAAAAAACAAACTGCAAACCGGATCATATGATATGATCAATTAAGCTTCCTGGATCACCATAGGCTGATTGATCTTTTTGAGATGGATCATATGATATGGTCAGTATAGGGGCTTGTTTTTAATTCTACAAATTTATTCATATATTTACCATAGGCTGATTGATCTTTTTGGGATGGATCCATGTGTTTTCCTTTCATTCTATGCATTCGGTGATTAGGGTTTTCTTATTTTGCATTCATATTGATGCCATGAGTGTATATGATCAAGAGAGGGATATGTAGATCATATTATTAGATATGGATGAGATTATCTTATTATTTTCATTATGATATTAGCTATGTAATGTAATATATGATCCCATATGCATTCATTTCATGTTATGTTAATATGAAAGTAAGTTATGGTTCATATTTTGATGTCATGTGATGTGAGATATATGGTGCTTATGAGATATTATTTTTAAGGTCTTATTTAAGTATAGATACATGTATTCTTATTGGTTATCATAGGCCCAATCCCATTCTTGATGATTATGAATCAATGGATTGAGGACTTGACCCTTTTGTTGATTGGGGTATTATGGAACTCCTATCTTAATTTATGAGATCTTTACTTGTGAGAAATATTGTGATGAATCATTGTATGTACCTTGGATGTGTATGAGGTTTTCGTTCTCCTTTTTTTCTACCCATAGGTTAGTAGTGTCTAGGTGCAAGTTAGGGAGAGTGGCTTCCAAGTGGATGTTGGAGCCCTAAGTGGCTATCGGGAGATCCCATTGGAAGTTTTCTTTAATCAAATGATAAGATTAAATTAAATGAAACAAGGGGAGGTTAGAAACCACACATTAATAAAATAATTATTGGTGCCCCATTCATTCCTTGTGTCCTTGTATAGGTAGAGGATGAGGTCTCATGGTCTGGAGTGCTTGTTTAAACTCAGGATGAGATTGTGAAGGCTTGTATGGAAAATCAAACTACCTTGCCTCCATGGAATTCAAATGGGGGTCAGGGTATGGAGTTTGGAGAGGTTCGAGATAATAGGATAGCTCATATTGATGCCATGTGATGACAATCTTCCCTAGTTGTGGCCTGGTATCCTATCCTATGCAGTGTTATGCAAAAGCCTCTGATAGTCTATGTTATGTTCTATTCCTTGTGATTTTGCATGTGTGTATTCATTTCATTTCAATGGTTGTGTTAGTGTCATAATTATTGGTATTTTTGGTGTGTGGGGCCTTATGTCATTCTTCGGAGCACAGGGGTGGTCCTTATGGTTCCACATGGTCGAGTGGTTGATGCTTTCTTCCTTTGGGAATTTTGATGGTATGTTCATGAGCTTCATGGATGGACTATGTCTTCTTCAATTGAAAATGATTTAGTTTCAATATGTAGTTGTACTCTCTTATGTAATGTTTCATTCATGTATCTAGAATAGATTTCCATTTCTATTCATTATGTTATATGAATACTCTCTTTGAGAGGAAGATCTAATGTAAATTTAACGTAATGGTGTTAACTATGTGGTTGTTTTGTAAGTTTAGATAGTACGGTGTTGGTACCATCTATCCCTCAAGATGTAAGATGTAAATGTATGAAATATTATTTCATGAGCAGTATACTATTTATTAAGATTAGTTGTTATAGATATATGATAATGTGAAAAGTGATCTTAGGAACATTTGGATTTGGGATTTACAATGAACCTAGTCTATAGGGTAATCATGTTGTTTAAATCTTATATGATATCGTTATTATGTTAAGATTCATCCATTTATGTTTAAGCATTATGTTATATGCAATGGTTAGTTTAGATTTACTTCTTATCCCTTAGTAAGTGTTAGAATTATCTTATAGAGACATTAGGGGACCTTAGAGGACATATGTGTTATTATTTTAAGTTTTTCCTCTTGTGCTTGGATAAGTTGTTCTCATGTTAAACATTATGTTATTCATTATTATAGTTTATAATGAGTTAAAGTGTCTATTTATTAAAAATATGTTATCTCCTTGAGGTTGGTTAGTTAGTTGGATTGTCCTCTAGGGTTCTCTAGCGGGGCATTACATCTTTCATGTGGTGGAAGAAAATATTGTTGAGCATAGTAAGTAGTCTAATAAAAGAAAGTTGAATAAACATCTTTACATGGTTGAAGTAAATAAGCTCGTGATGTGAGCAACAAATAGAATATTGATATGTAGACTTCTACTCATAAACATATTATGATGAAGTTATTCTTGTTATGTTTTTATAGTTTACCTTCAGATTATTGATTCTTTCTAAAGTTGTAAACAAATCTCAAAACAATAGTAATCAGGTTCTCAGTTTGCTTTAGAGATTAATGAATCATTCAGGTTGTGAGTAGGGTTTGTACCAATCATTTTGGCTTTCATTTTTTGTTGATAGCATGTTTGCAGTTTATTAATGGTGACAAGTTGGAATCATATATTAAAATTGGAAAGATAACTTGATTAAAGATATCAAAAGTTGTAACGTGTAATACTTCAGTTTGGAAGTAAGAAATTAGTTAATCTCTTGTCATTGTTTTATGGATGGTGCCACTAGGCTGGTGCTCATATTGAGAAAAGTGGATTTTAAGGGGTTGGTGCCCTCAAGTCTTGTACATGTTAATTTTTTGTGAGGCTGGATTAGGATAATAGATCCTAGCATGTCTTCTCACCATAGCTTTTCTCACTCTAAGTTTCCCACATATCATTTCTTGCATTGGCTTCTTTTTGTGGTGCTTTCTTTCAAATCATAGTTTTAAGTTGCATTTACTTCATCACTCAGTTTAAAGTTTTTAATCAGTTAAAACCAGTTCATTAAAAGGATTGATTAATAAAGGATCTAAAATTTTATCGACTACTCATTCACCCCCCCCCCCTGAGTAGTAGAATTATGTTCTACACTTTCATCCAACTTAATTAGGATATTAATTAAATCCTATTTTTATTTAGAGTTTCTAGATGGTTGGGGCAAGGTAGGAACTATTAGGATTCCCACAGATACTGAGAGGGGGGGTGAATCAGTATCTAACCAATAATTAGAATTTCTTAACTTAAAACATGTAGAGCAAATTAAAACTATGTACCAGTAAGCAAGAAGTAATAAAATAAACAGAGATAAAAGAAACCACGTGAAAAACACACCATAACACAAGGATTTAGCAAGGAAACCCAGTGTGGGAAAAATCTCGGTGGGATTTGTGACCCACAATATTCACTTACTGGCCAATAAGAGAATATTACTACTACAAGAGGGGCCTGCACATGTAGGAAGGCCAAGTGCCTAGAGCTCACTGCTCAAAATAGAAGTCTCACTGACTCACAAAATGGATTATATAAATACAGTGTCTTGTACTGCTTCAGAATAGCATCTATAATGCCAGATCCAGTACCGGTTTTTTCTCTGCTTCTTACATAAACCCTTAACCTATAATTTGCATAACAGGTCTGCCTAATTACATTCCATATCTCACTTCATCTACTTCTTTTCAATGTTCTAAAATGATCTCTTATATATATGAGTCATTTTGCAATGTTGCCAAGTTGGCTTACAAAGATTTTACAATAATAAACAAAATATATTACAACAAAAATCCTGTCAGCCTCTGTGTTGGTATGCTTCCTTTCACTGCCAGTGCCAGTGGTCTGAGTGCCGGTGTAGAGTCTGTTCTTGCTGGTACCGATGGAATGTCTTGTCAGTGTCATAGGATTGTAAGGTTGCCATCAATGACAAAACCTTCAATCACCTACAATGTCTCATTGGAGTGTGCATATACCAACAATCTCCCCCTTTGGCATTGATGGCAACACTCATGAGAAAATTTCCAAAACTGTATCCAAAACTTGTAATCCAAAATTTGTTTCCAAAAATGTGTACCAAAAATATATGAGCTCCCCTTGAGTAGGTGAGTCCTTTTCATGATCATTTTCTCATACTACTACTCCTCCTTTGGCATCAATGACAAAGGTTGTCATGGTGTCAATAGAGTTGTAGTTTTCTGTCTCAACCTTGTAACTAGGTGGTTACAATTTAAAAAATATCCGCCAAAACCAAATTTATACTTTCCATAAACTTCTTACTCTCTTTTATTTCTGCCTCAGTTCTTTAAACTGTACCGATGAGGTGCTGCATATGCTCTGTCGGTGTTTTATGTCCTTGTACTATTGCCTCAGATATTTCCTTTCTCAAGGATGCTAGATAGTCCAGTTTTGGACTTATTCTTAGTCTCAGATCTTTAGCCTTGTTTATTATTCTTTCCTTTTCTCTTTCTAACTTAATTAATTCTCCCTCAAAACATGTTATCTTTTGTTCAAAAACTGATAATGTATCAGGTGAGTTAACAAAATTGTCAACAAGTTTATTGATTTCATCCTGTACCTTGCTCATTTTCTTATCTATGTCAACTGTTAGGAAGTTTGTCTTGCAAATGTCTCTATATAGAGTTTTGAATTCCTTCAATGAGTTGCATAGTTCTGGTAGAAGTGTGTCAAATTCTCTAGTACACTTCTTTATTTGATCATCAAAGAATTTTTGTTTTTCAATTTCCAATTTCTCTTTCAATGCCTCTTCCTTTATTTCCTCAACTGTCACTATGTTGTCAGTAATGTGCTTAGACAAAGTGTCGAGTTGGCTCAAAGAATCCTTATTGTCTATATTGCAGTTAGGAGCTATCATCTTCAAAAGTGGGATTGGGTCATCTATAGCTTTATAGGCTTGTGAACTACAATCTGTTATTTTCTTTAAAGAATCCAAAAGAACTTCAGTTACATTTGTTGATTTGTAACCTGCTGAGGAGGAACCAACATTTTGAATTATGCCAGTGGAGGAAGTAACCGTGCTTGTAGTGACCTCTGGTAGGTCAGTGTGTGTTTCCATTTCTTTAAGCAAAGGTTTTTGTTTCTCTCCTGTTGCCGGTGGCACTATTTCCACATGAACCTATTCCTGTTTTGGAGCCTGTTGCTCTGCTTGACTCTCTATTTGTTGACTTGTCTCTGTCTGAGACTCTTTTTGTTGCCCTGTGCTATCATCTGTCAATTTTTCTTGTGTGTTGTCAATTTGATCAGTTACCGGCGGCTCACTAGCCATGTCAGTTTTACCGGTTGTGTCTTTATCTACCACAATGTTGATTGTTGGAGTATCAACATTAACTATGTATAGAACCTTGGGATTAGGATTTGTATCCTTTATACCCATATTCTCATCTGCCAGTTGATCTTCATTTTTTGTTACTGGTGGAGTAATCAGAGGCAATGGGGATAAGTTATCTTTTATCTTGATGCTAGGAGGTCCACCAACCTTTCCTTTACCCTTATCTTTGTCCTTCTGATAGACTTTGATAGGCTTGGGGTTTCTGTACTCTTCCTGCTTTTCCTTCTCAACCAAGAATATATCCCATGCATTTTATGTATCTTATGTTGCCTCATTTACTCTTCTTGCCATGAGTGCAATATGCCAGTGTGTAGTAGAGAATACTGACCAATTGGCTTCTACAATTAAATCATCTATCTCCTTTGGCAAGTTTACTGGGTAAACAGCAAGTAATTTTTCAATTTTAATTTTCTTATCAAGCTCTACCATAGCTTGTCTTCTTGCTTCCAGTCTCTTGAACAATTCATTTGGTATCTCATCTACCACTTGCATTAAGAACTTCTTATAGATATCCAGGTGTAAGATAACACTGTTTTCAACCTGTTCTTTCTCATCTGCTGATAGTGTATCATATAATTTTTCTATGTTCTTGGGTTTTCCTTCCTCTGTGATTTCATTAAGCAATTCATCAAGTGGGGCAATTTTTTGATGATTCCTTTTCCTTTTAGGTGTTATCTTTTTCTTTGGGGTTGTCTTCTTTACCGGTGACCTCACTACCTGTTGTTTTTGTCTAGTTCTTCTAGGCGAGGGTGTTGATGTCAGTGAAGGGTCCCTTTTCCTTACCACTCTTTTGAATGTTGCTGGCATGTCATTCTCTGAAGAAGTCACTACCAGTGATAGGTGAGTTTCAGGCTGTAATGTTACTAACTCATCCTCAGTAATGTCGGTATGTTTCAATAGATCTTCCTTGATGGCCTTTGCCTGCCTTGAGCCTTTTCTCACAATTGCTTCAACTTTCTTTACTCTCTTCTTAGATTGAATTTGGCTTTCAATCATTTTGGCACTACCGAATACTTCTTCCTTGGGTTCCTTAGGTGCTTCCAGAAGGGCTTTTGCATAAGTTTCAATGATATGATCATTAGTCTCATAGCCCATCTCAGTAACCCAAATTGTTCTTGGGATCACTGCTTCCATCCAGATCTCATCCTTTTTTATTACAAAACATATAGCATCCTTGTATTTGTCCATAATTTTTTGTGATAGTCGGATTCTTTTGTTCATTTTGGCCTTAAGTGCTTGAAAATACTCATGGATATTCTTTTCTTTGTTTTCACCCATGTTGTTGAATAGGTCTGGTAATTGTTTCCCTATCGTTATATCCAATCCAAGGCTCTTGTCGCCTATACCAGGAACCTATTTTGTTATGTGTAGCACTAAGCATACAAGTAAGTTACCAAATCTAAAAGTCCCTTTCTTATCCTTCTTGATTTTTCCTAAATTATCAATCAACTCATCCTTTAGGCATTCACATACATCAATTTTCACATTGTCATTAACCATGTCATAAGCATTCTTTATGCATAAACTTGAAACTGAGTTAAGTTTGTTTGCATGAGTTGCTTTGTAACCTAGAATCATGCTAACAAATCTCACATTTATATCGGTCACATCATTAACCCTCAGAGACCTTCTGTCGGATGTTGCACCGGTTAAGTTTATTACTAGGTCATTTGAGACCTTCTTGGTTTTGTCTGGTCTGCTACTGGTGGAAGGTAACCCTATTACAGCTTTTACAGCTTCCTTTGTAATTTTATGGATGGATTCAAGCCAAAAGAATTCAACATGTACTCTTCTTAACACTATCCTAATAACTTCCTTAGGAAAGTCTGGAATGCTAAGGATCTCAATGAATCCTAGGGTTTCAACAATTTTATGTTCAGGCTTCACATTTCCAGAATTATCACATATAATGGTTTTGTACATGTTTTTTATTTCCTCATCTCCTAGTTCATCCTTGTGGCAATGGATGTACATTTTGGGGTTTTCTGCGAAAACAACTCCTTTGGGAATTTGGGAGAATGCACCAACGTTGTCATCCTTTTTAGCTATCTCGGGAACTAGTGGAATACGGGCCTAGGGCATTTGATAACCTCGACTACAGTAGGGTTTGCTATGAATTCAGGTGCAGAGGAGGATGCCATGATAATAAATACCTTTTTATGCCTTAGGAAGGATTGATTGCTAAAGTGCTTTGCCTCTACGCTCGAAATGCCTTAGCTCTAGATATTTCACGCTCTTTGAGTGTTTGAATTCATGGTGAAGTGAAATGGACCCAAAATCACTAATTTATAATGTTAATTTGCCAACGACCACATTTAATGCATGTCGGTGAAGTAACCACTTAACTTTATTTGCCTGTATAGAAGTAATTTTCAATTTTTCATCATTAACTAAGGGAATAATAGCTTATGTCTCATTTGATTGCCAAACCCTCAAGAAAATTTTCTTCAATTTGGTGAAGAGCTTCCTGTCGGTCGAGTACTACTTTGTTCTGTCAGTGGAGTGTTGATTGGTTCTATCGGTGGAGGAGTATTTCCAACATTATTTAGGTCCGACTTTCTAATCCATTGTTTTGAGAATTCTTGCTTAACCTCTTTAACTTTTTCTTTTTCTTTCAAACTAGAACTTTTGTTGTCTACCGGTGATCCTTTACTTCTGCAGAATTTTGCAATATGCCCAATCTTGTTACATGCATAGCAAGTCACATTATTCTTCTGAATAGCTTTCCCATAACCTATGTCGATTTGTGTCCTACATTGATTAGATAGGTGTCCAAATCTTCCACAAATATAACATCTCACATTCATTCTGCAATTTTCAGAGTTGTGACCAACTTTGTTGCATTTTGAACATTGACCGGTGGGTGCATTGGTGTTTTGATAATTTCTTGATCTACATTGATTTGCTCTATGACCATACTTGTTACCGTTAAAGCATTTTCCATTAAATTTGTAAGCAGTAGGTTATCTTACCGGTTTACGGTGATCCTGTGTGTTTGCAGTACCAGAGCTTTCTCCAACTTCAAAGCCAATTCCACAAGTGTCACCTTTAGGTTTCTGTTTCTTCAGTAATTCACCAAGTTCCTCTGAGCTTTTCTTGAATTTTTCTTTGTGTTGGTTTGCAATATCCAGTTCTCTTTCTAGGATCTCTTTATGTCTCATCAATTTATTGGAGTCATTCTGTGTATGCATCAGATTTGTCTTCAACAAATCATTTTCATAGCTAAGTTTGGTGTTCTCATTTGCTGCATCACTTAGTCTTTTGGTCAACTCTTCTTCATTCTTCTTCCTATCTTCAATTTCCTTACAGAATATCATGGTCATATCTTGCATCTCATTCCTTGTTGTTATGTTCTCTAGCTTTAGCTTGTATATCATATCATTAATCGTTTCTTTTTCATCATCCTCAATTTGCATCTTTTCACAGAGTTCTCTTCTCTTGTTTCTTGCAATGGTAAGATTTTCTTGAAGTACTTGAATAATTTCCTGAGCTGCCTTTAGATCATCTTCAAGTTTGATATTTTTCAATTTTTCTGTATCAAAATCTGAGAGAGCTGCTTCTAGTTGTTTCATCAAATTTTCCATCTCTACCGGTGTCAAGATCTTCCTCAAGCTATTAGGCTTCTAAAAATAGAGGACCAGGCTCTGATACCAATTGTTAGGATTCCCACAGATACTGAGAGGGGGGGGGTGAATCAGTATCTAACCAATAATTAGAATTTCTTAACTTAAAATATGTAGAGCAAATTAAAACTGTGTACCGGTAAGCAAGAAGTAATGCAATAAACAGAGATAAAAGCAACCACGTGAAAAACACACCATAACACAAGGATTTAATGAGGAAACCCAGTGTGGGAAAAATCTCAGTGGGATTTGTGACCCACAATATTCACTTATTGGCCAATAAGAGAATATTACTACTACAAGAGGGGCCTGCACATGCAGGAAGGCCAAGTGCCTAGAGCTCACTGCTCAAAATAGAAGTCTCACTGACTTACAAAATGGATTATATAAATCCAGTGTCTTGTACTGCTTCAGAATAGCATCTATAATGCCAGATCCAGTACCGGTTTTTGCTCTGCTTCTTACATAAACCCTTAACCTATAATTCGCATAACAGGTCTGCCTAATTACATTCCATATCTCGCTTCATCTACTTCATTTCAATGTTCTACAATGATCTCTTATATATATGAGTCATTTTACAATGTTGCCAAGTCGGCTTACAAAGATTTTACAATAATAAACAAAATATATTACAACAAAAATCTCGTTGGCCTCTGTGTCGGTATGCTTCCTTTCACTATCGGTGTCGGTGGTCTGAGTGCCGGTGTAGAGTCTGTTCTTGTTGGTGCCAGTGGAATGTCTTGCCAGTGTCATAGGACTGTAAGGTTTCCATCAATGACAAAACCTTCAATCACCTACAATGTCTCATTGGAGTGTGCATATGCCAACAGGAACCTTTATGCTACTAATGTCCCTTGTTGGAAATCTTTTGGATTCTTGATTATTGATAATATTTTCAAAGCTATCAAGTAATTTTATCTAGTTCATTCAACAATAGACCCATATTCTTCAAGGTCTTCTCCTTCTTATTTTTACTTCCTTCACACATATCAATGTGCTCTAATCTCAATTTGTTGTCATTTTCATCATTTTTTGGTGTCTGTCTTCTTTCTTGTACTTTTATTTGTCCCTTATCTTCTCTATTTGGGCTATCCATTGTTATTTTACTTTCTAGGTCAATTTTTTCTTTGATCTCTCTTGAATTTCTCTTGTCTCCTTTGTCCATGTAAGTTTTTGTTTTGGGCTTGTATTAGTCCTTTATTATTTCTCATGGCAATTATTTGGTTTTTTTTTATCAATCACATCTTTTCATAGATATCTCCAAACCTCTTCGCTCTTTCCATTTCCCATTCCCTTCTAGTACCTAACCCACTCTCATAGGGTAGATGTCAAGAGGATAAATTTTTAGCTTATCGTATATTCTTTATCATCTTCTTTCCTTCTTGATCCAATATAAGATTTTAAAATTTTAAAATTTTCCTAGTAGACCTCAATAAAGCCTAACTAGGTTCCCAACAAAAGAACCAATGTTAGTAAGAAATCTAAGGGACACAAACCAGAGTTTTGAGCCCTAGTGATCTCTTAGTGTTGTAGTATTTATGTACCAGACTCAGTCTTATTGAGGGTACATGGAATTATATTTGGACCTAAGATTAGTTGCAAATTAAAATAAAAGCATACACAACATAATAAACAAAAACTTGAAAGTGGGTGAACCAACAATCTTGTATTTGTATTCATTAAATTCAATGTGTATACATTACATATCTTTGTAGCTCCATAAATTCATCTACATATTCCTTATATCTCCTTTCCTATTCTACTATATGCATCATTATTTTCACCCTTATAATGGTGAATGGATATTGCAATATACTTACATCTAATAAATGACATGTGTCCCTTAGATGGTATTACTAACCTACTTCCCATGTTCCAAATCTCATCTTTTGTGGACATCATGTGGCACTAATATGTAGGCAATTCTTTGGATCTATCTCTATTTCTATTTTCTACCAACAACTACCCAACTTGTTAAAATTTCAATAAAAATAGAAACACTTTATTGTCCCTTTATGGAATAGTCACATATCATTTCAACATCTTTTCCTTTGTCCAATGATATTTAGATAAAAAAAAATTATCTAACATTACTTTAATCTAGAGTAATGTAGGAATTATTTGTTTATATTTATTGGTTGTGTAGGTTTGTATGTCTATATTTTTTAGAGAAAAACATCATTATCATTAGACCTTGATTTATCTCTACATGATTATAATAAGAGAGAGTAAGAGATTGAGATACCTAGAGGGGGATAGAGATGTTAGAGACCTAGATGGGAAGATAGAGGGGTGAGATAGATAGAGGGTGATAGTAAGAGATGATTAATGATAAATTTTTGGAGAGGAAGATAGGTGGAGAGGGAGGGGTGGAATGAGACAGCTAGAGAGGGGGGAGAGAAAGAGGGTGAGAGGAAGAGATGATGACCTAAACAATGGAGAGAAAGAATAAGAGAGGGAGAGAGAATAAGAGAGAGTGATGGAAGGAGATAGACATGGGGGTAAGGAGGGATGTGGATATAGAGAGGGAGGGGGAGAGAGGTGTTGGATTGATGATGATTTTTATGTATTTATCACTTGTTGTCATTGATGAAACACTCTCACACACACATATGATTATATTGACTACCAGTGTAACTTAAATTGTTTACACTGTTAACCGGTATGTTAGAATTTTATCTCTAATCGGAACTTAGTGTCAACCGGTATGTGCATAAGAGATAACCTATGGCTTTACTAAGTCATCATCAAAATGAAGATCAATATGGAGATCAAGCAGAGACTCAAGGACAGCGGTTCATATGTTTTATTCAAACCGGTATTGATTGTTCCAACCGGTATTTGTTGATTTTTGTGATGAGTTACCTACACTGACTACTTGGCGGTGCTTTTTGCAATGAGTTATCAGCACCGACTATTTGGTGGTAATTTTTGTGATGAGTTATGGTCACTTGTCCAGATACATTGCACCTAGGAAATTGTATTATGATTTCCTAAGCCGACATGAAATCTGAATGTCTATATATATCAACATCTCTATAAAACTTCAACGACTGATGGTATGCATGAAGAGTGAAATCTTTTTGAAGAGATATAGGTGTTAATATAAAGAGTATGTTGAAGAGAAATGTCTAATGTAATTATAAGGATCTGATCAAGCAAGTATTGTGCTACTCAGAACAGATCAAATCATTCTTATTGTTGTCTAACTATTACAATAGAATCAAATCCCCTAATTGGGTAATCTCTAACAAGATTCAATGTATAAATCCTCTAATAGGGTGATCCATTAGTTTGGATTCTTAAATCCTTTAGCAAGGTTACTCCTAATAGGGTACTACTCTTAACAGGGTATAAGCTTCTAATCAAGCTTTGGGATCTCTAACAAGATTCGCTCCTAGCATAGTACTTTGTAGACCTTAACCGGTCAGTTATCTATTACTGCAAATAGTTAACTTATGATTATCATCTCACCATGGTTTTTACCTATTTGGGTTTTCCACATATAAACACTTGTGTTATGGTGGATGCTTTACTTTTTGTGGATGTTGTTATATCTTTATGGATTGCATGCATTGTGTTTAAAAGCTTTATTAAGTTCATCTACCGGTTAGTGTTTGAAGTAGTATTCTATTTGGTGTCACTGATTCACCCCCCCTCTCAGTGCTTTTCAAGTTTATCATTTGGTATTAGAGCCAAACTTCCTTGAATCTTAACCACTTAGAAGGGAGCCTTGAAACCACCATGGGGGACAGGAGCTACTTTGAGATGGCTAGAGAGCTAGAAGCTAGCAAAAATGAGCTTGAAAACCTATGGGTCAAACTGAAAGCTTCTCAAGTCAAAAGGAGAGAGCTAACTGAACAACTATTAGAGATGTCTGATAATAGTTCTTCAGATGAAGCCAATATTTATGCTTTAGTAGAGGAAGTTGAAAATTTAAATGGTGAGAAACTGAATTTGAGGAGAGAGCTAGAAGGTCTCACTATCCACATGAGTTAGGAATTGGAAGCCAGCAGAGTTTTTGAAGATCTTATCGGGAAAAAGATCAAGAGATTACAAAGATCAAACGGGAAAAAGACAATATGCATGAGAATTTGATTGTTGAAAGAGAAGAAAAGGAAAACCTACAGCTAGATCTTGAGCTTGCATCATCTCTGAAAGAGAACCTGTCTAAGCATAATGAAGATCTCATCAAACAGTTTACTGAAGCCAATGAGAAGTTGGAGAAGTTCGTCAAAATTTCTACCATGCTGGAAGAACAAATTCAATCACAAAGAATGAATGGTGATATCTCTGGACTTGGTTTTCACACAACTGAAAAAGGTTAATCCTCTGATACAAAGAGCAACAATCCTAAGAACAAATTTGCTTCTAAGATCAATAAGCCTACCAGTAAGAAGGTCTTTAAACCTGTCTGCTTCATTTGCCATAAACCTAGTCACACTACAAATGTTTGTAGGGACAAACCTAACAGAAATGCAAACTACAATACTGCATATGTGTTCAATAATTTGAAGTTCATTGCTTCACATGTGGAATGTATGGACATAGATATGTTGAGTACAGATATGGAGCAAACAATCCCGTGACACACATGCATACAAGACCAAATGGTAACTGGATAAGGAACTTTGATAACTGGATAAACCTGAATTGGCAAAGATCCTACGGCAACTGATTTAGTCCATTCGAGATGGAAAAGGTAACAAATGTTATTTGCACCTTCTGTAATAACTTTGGTCATGTGGCTATGAATTGCAGAAGAATAATAGGAAGAGGAAATGCAGGACCTTGGAGATCATCTGGTATGGCCTGTTATCATTGTAATAAACCAGTGCACTTAGAAAAATTTTGTAAATCCAGAAACAAAAAATCGGTCAACTCTTCTAAGGATCAGAAAGGAAAGTAGAAATTTAATGTTGAAGAAACCAGAGAGGAAATGAATCGAACTTGGAAGAAGAAAAATAATGAGTCACCTGAAGAAGAAATTGTTCTTTCACCCAGTGAAGAGAACCCTACACCAGTGAGTTAAGCCTTTTTAATATGGCTAAGGGGAGCTTAATGGTAAAACATCTCTGAACCCCTTGTGAAAAATGAGTGGGAAAGAATTTTGAATCATGAAATTTCGGTAACTTTTTGTTAGACTGCTATCAACCGGTTTTCCACTTGAGCGGTGAAATTAGGGTTTGTAACCCTAATGGATGAGCATTTATTGTAGTAGGTAAAAATGATAAAACCAAGTTTTACTTTTTTTTACCCTAACCCATTCGAGAAAGAAATTTAAAGTGATTGCAGAGCTAAGTAAGATTGTCTTGTTGTTAATTGTTGAATTGTTTCGTGATTTGAGAAATTGAGTTGAATTAAAGGTTACACAAAGTTGAACTGGTGTGCACTTGGGTGTTTCAATCGGTAAACGGGGCAACGTGCATGAAACAAGGTATTTCTTTGAACATACTGCCTTGAATCTTGCTTATCTAGAATGGCATCTACTTCAAAGTCTGTAGAGAGGTTGATGATCACATATGAGCCCATGGAAGTTGTAAAGGCAGAACAAATTATGTCATATAATGCATTGGTGTGAGTTCCAAGCAGATTTTTGGTCAAAGGTGATTTGTCCGGTTATATAGACTGCAAGTTAGAAGACATAGGGTCTCTATACATGTACACACAATTGAAATCACTTTGTGATAAGGATGGTAAAACTAAGACATGATATGCTAGGGTTTTTGAAAAGGGTTTTCATAATGCCTCTTATTTCCTTGAAGATTGTGAAGAAGAGCATATCAGAATAATTTTGAGTAGAGTTCATGGAGAAAACATGTACTTAGAAAGGACTCACACAATTACAAAGGAAGCCATTCAGGTTGTGACTAGCTATTTCTTAACCGGTGAAGTACCTGAGCTAAGGAAAATTCTAAAGGATACTGTCTTCAAATTAACCAGTTCGACATCTGATGGGTGTGCTTTTTCCATCAACAATATTAAGAAACCTCCAGTAAAACTAGCAGCAATGGTGATAGGCTACTGATTATTTTACTCCAGTACACTTAACAGTATTCCATTTGTAACAGTTCACACAACTCACAGAATGATTATTGATAATACAGACTATGATCTTTGTGAAGCTATTAGAAGACAACTATTTTTGAATTTGCAATCTATCAAGTAGGATAGTAGTCTAAAATTCAAGTATGGTCAACTATTAGTTGGTCTATTCTTTTACTTTCAGAACTTTCTACCAGGAATTGGAGACATTGAGTGGTCAAAGGACTCACTGATCTCTGCACAAATTAAGAACAACATCAAGGCTATAAAGAATACTTTCCATGCTACCCTGAATAGGTATTTCAATGAGTTCCAAAAGAAGATGAGTATAAGAATGAGGCTACCAAAAGATGTGGTAAAACGCTTTAAGAAGGACATAATCTTCACTGTTATTACAGACTTTTGCTTAATGCAAGCAATTGAGCCAAGAGAAGAAGAAATGGAAGACATGATTTATGAGGTGAGTTATGAGGTCAACCATGACTTACTTGTTGGTTATGCTAATACCCTATTATCATCACCTATAGACAAGAAGAAGGCAAAATTGGACATTGTGGCAGTCCAACAAGCACCTAAACAAACCAGAACTGCACCTACTAAAAGTACAAAAGGAAAGAATAAAAAGTCTGATGAAGCACCTCCAGCAACAAAGAGTACTAGGGTTACCAGGAGTGTCCTAACCAAAAAGGAACCGGAACCCAAAATATATCTTAAGAAAGAGACAAAGAAGAGAGGCAGGAAATTGATTTTGCAACCAGAGTCTGAGGGATCAGATTTTGATGAAGAACCAAAGAAGGAAAAATCAACTAGTAAAACATCCAAGAAGGTAAAGGTAGTGCCAAAGGAAACTACACCTATTGATATGGCATCCTTCAAACCTGAAACCCATTTTGAAAGGACAATGAAGACACTAAGGAGGAATAGGTTTGTTAATGTAAAGGAGCATTTTGATTCCTTCACTGAAGATGAGAAAGAGCAAGTGTTTCAACAGGTAATCACTCATCTGTGTCATTACAGTAGATATCCACAAGAATTAGAAGAGGATATCTCAGATTCTTTGAATAATATTCTTTTGATTAAATGGGAGGAAGTTATTAAATTAGAGAAAGAGATCATTGATAAGGTGTTTGTACAATATTTTCTTAAGGATGATATTAGTACTTTAGTTGCTCGATACAAATCTCAGTTTACATTTAAATCAAGGAGATTGAAGTTACTCAGTGGAAAGAGAACAATCATTGAAACTGAGACTCATCATATAGCCTATGATATCCAACCGATGGAAGAGCTCATCCAATCCTCTATGAATGAGGATGATGCTACTAATAATGCTACTCTACCGAAAATGGATGAAGAGGAAATTATTCAACCTGATGACGTCTATCCACTCAAGAAGAAGGATGATTCCATTATTCTTGTTGATGATGATGTTTGAAACATAGTGGACTTATCTAGAGACAATAGTGCACTAGATATGGAGCCCCAAGCTATCACAAATGTACACGTTACACTAGTTGAGCAACCGGCTACTCAACTAAAAGTGGTCAATCCATCGGCAACAGAACAACTAGAGAAACCCTAATCTCCACTGGTCATTCAAGAAATTCAGAAGGAGACTACTGAAAGTGTTGTCATACAATCACTTGAAACAACAACAGAGCAGAATACAAAGAAAGTTATCATTAAGGTTGTATACCCTAAACCGGCAAAGCAGAAACAACTTGAAGATGATGATGATGATTCTTTAAGTATTTCAGGACCTATTGATATGAACACTTTGAGCGCATCAGAAATGATGAAAATTGCTAATGTTATGCAATCTAGAGCGCATAAGAAGAGACTGAAAGAGCAAAGGGTTGAGGCAGAAACAATTCAGATTGCAGTAGAAATTTGGCTTAGTTTACTACCGGAAACAGCTATAGCACATCTTCCTACAACCATAAGCAAACTTGGTCAGTTAGTTGTAGATGCATCTGATCACATCAAGTCACTAGAAGATGTTGCTCAACTATATGTTGAAAATAATCACAAGAAGAAGTATGGAGACAAACTGGCAAAGGATATTGATAGTGGGAAAATGGCTATGTCGCACAATAAGGATTTGTTGAGAAATGATATTGAAATAGGAGGAAAGTATCTTGCGTCCACCTCTAATTTTTCTTTCTTTTATTCTGACATTTTGAAAAGACAAACAAAAATAGAGAAAGAGCTAGAAAGGATATGCAAGGCATATGTCCCACTCCAGGACTCTATACTTGCATTTAACAAATTTGTAGATGATTTGCATAACAAACTACATATATATGATAATGAGAAGGCTAAGAGACTTCAGTCTCTAAAGGAACTCAAGAGTCTGCTCACATCACAAGTAGACATATTATAGAGAGCCTACTCCAATGTAGAAGCTATTTTAGCAACCCCTGAAACCTGCACCCTGGACTCAATGGAAGAATTTCATTCACAGCTGCTGTCAAAATTCGAGTATACTGAGAACGTTTTGGAGTCGTGGACAAATTCTTTGTCACAATTGAAGACAAGCTACAATATTATTTTCATGAGAATTGTTTATGCTTGAACTTTGATACAGTTTTTTTTGTTACTATTGTATATGCTAAACACTGTGTTACAAATTATATATATATATATATATATATATATATATATATATATATATATATTGCTTTTTCAATTTGGCATTGTTGTCAAAGGGGGATTATAAATATGTATGTGTGTTTTGAAAATTTTGTATTTATGCATACATTAAGGGGGAGTATGAGTATATGTATAAATTTTTTGTGTATGCACACTTAGTGGTATCACTGTAAAATTTTCTAAGTGTTGCCATCAATGCCAAAGGGGGAGATTGTTAGCTTGATGATTATTGTTATGTACTCATCACTTGTTGTTATTGATGAAACACTCTCACACACATATATGATTATATTTACTACTGGTGTAACTTCAATTGTTTACACTGTTAACTAGTATGTTAGAAGTTTATCTCTAACTGGTACTTTGTGTCAACCGGTATGTGCATAAGAGATAACCTATGGTTTTACTAAGTCGGCATCAAAATGAAGATCAAGATGGAGATCAAGAAGAGACTCAAGGACTGCGGTTCATATGTTTTATTCAAACCGGTATTGATTGTTCCAACCGGTATTTGTTGATTTTTGTGATGAGTTACCTACACCGACTACTTGGAGGTGATATTTGTGATGAGTTACCAGCACCAACTATTTGGCGGTAATTTTTGTGATGCGTTATGGTCACTTGTCCAGATACATTGCACCTAGGAAATTGTTTTATGATTTCCTAAGCCGACATGAAATTTGAATGTCTATATATATCAACATCTCTATAAAACTTCAACGACTGATGGTATTTGTGAAGAGTGAAATCTTTTTGAAGAGATATAGGTATTAAGATAAAAAGTATGTTGAAGAGAAATGTTGAATGTACTTAGAAGGATCTGATCAAGCAAGTATTGTACTACTCAGAACAAATCAAATCATTCTTATTGTTTTCTAACCATTACAATAGAATCAAATCCCCTAACCGGGTAAGCTCTAACAAGCTTCAATGTATAAATCCTCTAATAGGGGGATCAGTTTAGATTCTTAAATCCTTCAGCAAGGTTACTCCTAATAGGGTACTACTCTTAACAGGGTATAAGCTTCTAATCAAGCTTTGGGATCTCTAACAAGATTTGCTCCTAGCAGAGCACTTTGTAGACCTTAATCGGTCAGTTATCTATTACTACAAATAGTTAACTTGTGAGTATCATCTCACCATGGTTTCTACCTATTTGGGTTTTCCACATATAAACACTTGTGTTATGGTTGATATGTGGATGTTGTTATATCTTTATGGATTGCATGGATTGTGTTTAAAAGCTTTGTTAAGTTCATCTACCGGTTAGTGTTTGAAGTAGTATTCTATTTGGTGTCACTAATTTACCCCCCCCCCCTCTCGGTGCTTTTCAAGTCCATCAAGAGGAAGAAAGGGATGGAGAGACCTAGAGAGGTGGGAGAGAGGTAAGAGGCACATGCTTCGATTCTTTTGCAAGTTGGTCATATCAAATATGCAATAGGTCTAGCCCAAAATATGTACAGACAGCTCCACACAAAGAACCTTGTCTCAAGAAATTAGCCAAGGATCACACTGATCATAGAGAGCATCCACCCTTAATTTCTAGCAACCCGCACTCAAATCAACTATTACAAAATTTCAGAACCCAAACTAGGTCTTTTGCCAACATAGTAGCAAACTAGTGGACCAACATTGTGTTTCATCATACTAGAGATTTAGAAACATGAGATACTAATAATAATTGTGTAGGCATGCTCACCATTCAAATCATATGTCATAATGATTAATCATTAGAAGATACAAATCTTATGTAGTTTTCCATTGAAACAAGCTCGATGTCTGGGTAAGAATATCAACCATTCTAGAACAAACTTCCAAACCACTTCCATCAACTCATGTTATAGCCAATTTCATAGTCATGTCAATCAATGGGACTTCTTAAGACTATAAAAACTCAAAGTGCATTGACATAACAATGATAGTTACACGATTAACTCTCTAAGATACATCAGAGGTTAACAACAACAATAACCTCAATGAAAAAACCTACTGCATACTTTTACATCAATGACAACTTATGCTACATACTTTGGCATCAATGACAGCTTCTGCTACATACTTTGACATCAATGATAGTGTTGTCCTATCCCTATCTTGTCTTTCTCATAGATTCTCTATCTCTTCACTTCTACTTTCTTGTGAGTATGAGTATAAGTTCATACTCCACTAATGTGGGGACTAAATATAGTGTCTAAATTGTACTCCATAATTAATGAGTCAAATTTCACACTCTTTTAGCACTCATTTTAGTATTTCCCATTCCTCTACATTATAGCACCTTTTATTGCATTAAATCAATATTTAACTCAATATTATATGAGTCCTATTTTACTTTAATATCAACACTTTCTTATTTGGGACCTTATTTTAAGGGTGTCATTTCTCCTGTTTCATTTTAAGCTTATATGGGTCATCTCTCATTTTAAAGTTCAATGCACTTTTTTCCCCACTTAAATATTTTCATTTTTCATATAAATTACAGATCTAGTATTAGGGCTTTATTATCTCATGACCCTAAAAATTTGAGCCTATTTTGTTGGGAGGGACTATGTAGCTTAGCCACATAGTCCAATGTTTTTTAGCTTAAATTTTGAGAGGATAATGTTTATGTCTTTCTATTTCCAAATCTATTCTCAAAGTTAGAAAATGATTATTTTACTTCAACTAAAAGGTGAATTTACCTTGAGATCCCTATATAAGACATCACTCCTAATTCATGTTCTATTATTTCATTATTATTTTATCTTTTCTTTCCAAGAGAATTTTTTATTCTGTAACAGTGGATCTCAGTTCAAGGAGCAACAAGCAACAAAAATTCATCTTCTATTATATTTTCATGATGGATTTTATGAGTATCTATTATGTTATTGCATTACCACATGGAGGACTTATCCTAAGAGTATTTCATTACAAACTAAAGGTGTAATCATTTAAATTAAGCATTTCATTTTTTTATTTCTATTTCTCAATCATCATTCTTGTAGGGTTAATTCCAACTTGGGGTTTGATTGAGGAAAGCCCATATACAACCCAATACCCTTTTTCCCTCCTTTTGTGTAGATCCAAGCTCGAAAATAAGTTTCAAGTTCAGACTGAGGATACAAAGTGCAATATAGACTAAGACAAAGACAACAAGACCTAGTTTAATAGAAAAGATAAGGACTAGGGTACCTAGTACCCCTGTCCACTAGGACTTGGGCACTTGGAACCATAGTCCAAATGGTTTGACTTGAAAGATGACTAGACAGAAGATTGGAAGCTCATAAGTTCAATTTGAACCATGTTCTACACCCAAACAACTATCAGGACTATGGTGCCTAGCCCCATAGTCCACCTATTTTGAGCTCATATTTTTGTGACAAGTTCCTCTCTACATTCTCTTTCCATATCTGGATTTGTTCTTTGATTATTAGTTCAGCATTTGTCTATTTTTTTATTGTCAATTTTGCACCTTTTAGCCTAGTTCTTGCATTCAACTTATCCAATCAATCAAACACAAAAAGAGAATCAATCAAACCATCATAGTGTCTAGTTCTCCCAAGGGTTTATACTTGGGCCTATTGTTTGTTCTCCATTGTAATTAATGGGATTGGATTTGATGCATAGTTTGCATGTTAGACTAGTCAATTCCAATTTCCCTACATTACACAAACCTTGTGGAATTATGGAGGTATTTACATTAATTCCATGCAAAGAAACACCCATCACAAAAGGAAGGCAAGGAAAAATTCGCTAAAACCCTCATTTTGATAGCCTTGGTGTGTTAATGTTATTATCCATATAATCCCACCTTTTTATTTGTATGAGTGAAATAAATAACTTAGGCATCACATTGGTAGTTGTGAATTAAGTGCATGCATGGTTTCTCAAGCACATGCATGGATGAAAAAATATTTATTTACAAATTAGATAATATCTAGGTGGTGTTTCACCAACTAAGGGGTAATTATTGATTTTGTGTAGTCATGGAAACCATGTTGCTTTGACAACAATGCACAAGGCAAAGTCAATTCATATTAACTTGTTATCATTTACAATCAACACATCTCACAGATTATAGACATTTTATGTAAGTTTTTTTTAGCATTCAAGTCATATTCAAAGAATAAAAGAAAAACATACATAGTTAAATATCCAAATCTAGACATTAAGAGTGCAAAATTGGTAAAACTTTATAACAACAAACAAAAATATAAGCAATAGAAACTAAAGATCAATTGGATCGTTGTCTACCTAAAGTTGAAAGACAATTTAACCTTCCTCGCATGGCCAAAACTTCTATGTTGATCAACCTTACCAATATAAATATCCATATTTGCCCTTCAAAATATAAAAGATCAAATGTATCGTCAATTTTTGTATTCATTTATACCATTAGAATTTACAATTAAATTTCACTAAAATATTTTGAAATACACTTTTTTAAATAGAATAAATTACAATTTATATTTATATTGTGTGATGCTCTGCAAAAAGGAATAGTTAGGATGACAAACTCAAACAAACAGGCAAGAAACCAATTGTTAGTGTTAGAAAATCAGAAATCAAACACTATCCTAAGCAAGCATATCAAGAGAGACACTTAAAGCAAAATAAAGAGCTTAACAAAGAAAATAAATACTCTAAGACATCTCCAAATGTCTTCCACCGTGCTTGTAGATTCTCCTCCCTTGTTCCTCTCCTCTCCAAATTCTTAAATGATTGTAGCTCTGAGTAGCTTTTTGCACTATTCTAGATGTCTTATGGAGGTTCAAGATTGTAAAATGGATGATTATGAAAATGCAAATGTGAACAAGCTAAAAAGATATATTATCTAATTATCTAATATTAATTTTAGCCCAGAATGACAAATATAGATGATTATGCTAAATGCTCTCTAAAATTCACTATGAGTTAGATGCATACAAGATTTCAGGATCTGGATTATGAAGAAATGAGCTCTATTTATAGGTAAAATGGAGCCATGGATGGCTAAGATTGAGTATTCTCATCAAGGGTCAGGATTGGTGGGTTTATGATCTATGTGAGGGCTTTCAACCCAATCCCAGGATGACAAATGTCAACAAGAGATGGGTTGAGGGGAGAGGGAATAAACATTAAATGCTTGACATGACTTGAGGGTTAACTTGGGAGGTAAGGTTAATGTTGAGTTGAAAGAATAAAGCCATTATCCAATAAATAATGTCTTTATCCAATGGATAAACTCTTGTACAAGAGTTAGTGAGGATAACCATGGTCAAAGCAATAAATGCTTGAAGAGACCCATGGGTTAAATGAGAGTTGAGTTAGAGGGAAAGTCTCTAACCATGGGGCAAGTGGATTTAACCAAATGGTTATGTAAGAGTCATTAATGGTCATGTAAGAGCCATTAGTGGTTTAAAAGACTTTAGAGGTTAGCTTGTTGAACACATAAAGCATTAAATGCTTTTCAAAAACTTTGAAAGCTTTCAGAAGTGACTCCAAGTTGCTTAGGAATGTGACAATATTTAGGGGATGGATTAGGCTAATTAGGAATTATTAGAAAGTGATTAGAAGGGTCTAATAGGGGATTTAGATTGCAAGTGGGTTTGGTGGGTGAGGGAAAATAGGATTTAAATTAAAATAAAATTAATTTATTTCAATTATGGTTGCAACTTGTATTTGTAGGAGAATGCAAGTGGGAGGATTTTTAATGATTTAAATAAATGTTTTATTTATTTATTTAAAAGAGGAAAGGGAATTAAATTAAATAAATAGGATTTATTCATTTATTGATTGTGAATTTGGTTTAATAAAAAATTTTAAATAAATTGAATAATTTAATTAATTAATAGAAGAATGATTGAAGATGAATTAATTAAGTGTTAATTTAATTAATTGTTGGCTAGTGGGTTTATTAATCAAATAAACAGTAAATATTCATTTTTAATTAAATGGACAGATTTATATGACTAAAGTGTATGTTTGTGTGCATGTGCATATACAAACATTCATATTTTTTGTGTATGAGAAAAGAATTACATACTTTTCATTTGTAGTGATTATGTTAAATTTGCAAATTAAGTTAAACAAAACATACTCCAAAGCTAATAATATTGAATAAACTAAAAATAATATGGAATTAATTTTATAAATAAAAAGAAATACTTAATTTTTGGGTAAGTGCACAAAGATGGTGGTCAAAAGGGGGGGTATAAGTGGACACTTTTTTTCTGAAATCAGGTGAACCTGAACTTGGAGGCAAAATTTGAAAGTCATCCACTCAAGATATGAAGATAATCAAAGAACAAATATTGTAGTACTCTGAATCTAGTTTCCAAACTACTAAATTTTTTTCAAAATTGGATAAGATTAAGGGGGTCAAATTCTTCGCGCATGAAAAATAGACCCTGATTTTTTCTGAAAAACATAACATAGTGTTTGACGTGCACATCAAAAAAATCATATTTAGATTTAGTATTTTGA